>NC_057798.1:623364520-623365119 GCF_018294505.1 Triticum aestivum
ACACAAGAACAAGCAAAAAAGAGGCGAATGGAAAAGAGAGGGCGAATAAAACGGCAAGGGTTAAGTGGGGGAGAGGAAAACGAGAGGCAAATGGCAAATAATGTAATGCGGGGGGGGGGGATGTGTTTGTGATGGGTACTTGGTACACTACAAAAAAAGACACATCCGTGACATTTTGGGCCGAACGATTTTGTTTTATCATACTTATGACACTTCTATGATGGTAATTGTGACAAAACCCGGTAGCATCATAGATGTGGTGGGCTCCTACTTCTATGACAAAAAATCATGAGAGAAAATGGGCTTTTCGTCCTGGGCGGGCTGGAGACGCAGCTGCATGACATTCTTTGGGCCGTCCATGACGGAAAAACCCGTGGTAGAAGCGAGGGCGAGGTAAATTTCGGGGAGTTCCCAGTTACGGTGGGTGGTCGGGGGCCGAGTGGTGCGTGTTTCTCTTGTACATGTACGCACGTGTGTGCGAGGCGTTGGGCTCTAACTGAACCCGGGCGAGGCATCGCCTAATTGAACTCGAGCGATTGCACTGTAGGTTACACGTTACTGAACCCGAGAGATTCCTTCGCTACTGCTACTAACTGAAG
>NC_057798.1:623365272-623387904 GCF_018294505.1 Triticum aestivum
GCAGGGGGGTTTGGATGAACAGTGAGCATTGTGGGGGGGGGGGTGGATGAACAATGAGCGGTGGGGGTGGATGAACAGGACCCCGTGGCGTTGCCTCTGGATGAACAGGACCCCGATCGATCAAGCCGGTTGGGGCCGGATGAACAGGACCCTGTGGAGGGCTGGATGAACAAGAGGACCCCGTGGAGAGCTGGATGAACAGTAGATGCTGGAGGGGTGGATGAACAGTAGCTCGTGGAGGGGTGGTTGAACAGGAGCCCGTGGAGAGGGGTGGTTGAACAATAGCCGGTGGAGTAGCGCATGGTGGAGGCTGGATGAATAGGAGCCTGTGGATGAACAGTCGCAGGTGGAGGCTGGAGGGGGTTGACGGTGGATGAATAGTAGCCTGTGGAGGCTGGAGGAGGTCGACGGTGGAGATGAACAATATCCCGCGGAGTCCCGTTTTGCGGTACGCCACACCCCTCCCGATGAACACGACCCCCGTTTCGACCGTAGCGCTCCAACACCAGTCCGTTTCGTCCATTTTGCGGTACGCCACACCCCTCCCGATCAACATGACCCCATTTCGACCGTAGGAGGTCCAACACAAGTCCGTTTCCTCCGTTTTGCGATACACCAGACCCCCCCGGTGAACAGGATCCCTTTTCGAACGTGGCCGGTCAAACACAAGGCCGTTTCCTCCATTCTGTGGTACGCCAGGCCTTGTTTCCATCGCCTGTTCTGTCCAAGCCGGTTGGCTCCCACGTGTTCCGTTGCCTCCCGATGAACACGACGCATTCCATTGCCTCCCCATGAACACGACGCATTCCATTGCATCCCCATGAACACGACGACGATGTAGTTTCTCTGTTCCGACCCATCCATGTACACGAGCCCTGGTCGTACGTATGTGCGAGTAGGCGTTCGAGACCCCGCCCGTATGTATGTACGTGGTCATATTTTCTTTCTTGCACCCTGGCCGCTGTACGTACGTGTACATGCTACGTGTGCGCCTCTACTATGACACGTGCGCGCCTCTACATCCACCATTATGTACATACACGTTCGCGACCAGAATGGCAATGCTACATACGCTTCGACCAGGTGGGTCCCGACTGTCAGGCACTTCCTTGCGTGCGAAGATGTAGATGGTGGGTCCCAGCAGTCAGGGAGGCGAATCATTTTTTTATTTTTTGCCCGGACGCACTTCCTTGCGTGCGAAGATGTAGCTGGTGGGTCCCAGCAGTCAGGGGGGTGAATCGTTTTTTTTCGGCCGCACTTCCTTGCATGCGAAGATGTAGCTGGTGGGTCCTTTCAGTCAAGGGGGAAACTTCTTTTTCGCGAAATAAGGTGGCCCGTTCGGTAGGTCCCTGCTGTCAGGTGGAGGAATAATTATTTTGCGCGTAATAAGGAGGCACTTGCTTGTGGTCGTCATGGACCCAGCTGTTAGCCTCTCCACGTACAGTACTCTTCTAATGGAAGTCATTCCTTGACCACGCTGACCATGCCGCGCCGAGAGCACCAGGGCGGTGGACGACAGCGAGGCCTAGGAAGGGGATGACGTGGAGCCAAGGAAGATGCGACAGTGGATGCCCACGCGTAGAGGAGTATGAGGGTTCACTCGTTCGGCTGCGGTGTGAGGCTGCCGTTGCTGCAGAATAACAAGGGGTGTGGGTGAGTAGAGGGATGGCCTGGCCAGCGGCGGGAGTAGTGGGGGAGGTGAGGCCTCCATGACATCACAGCCGGCCACGGGAGGCAGGAGCATGCGGCAAGACCGGCGTTGCTTTGGGCGGCTGGAGCAAGAAGACCAGAGGTTGAAGAAGCACTACGGCCGTTGGATGGACATCGTACGGTCACTGGAGCTAGAATCGTTCATATTGACTAAGTTGTCACATCCCTGGTCCTGTTATGCACTAGGCTAGACCTCATGTGAGCATCATGTTTTAATTCAAATGAAATTTGAATTGAGGAATTTTCAAAGCCTCAGAAACCTTCTAAAAATGATCAACATTAAAATCTCCTCAAAGAAGTCCAAGAAAATGTTCCTCTTAGTCTCTGAAAATATTGCAAAGAGGTAAAACTCAAAACAATATTTTTGGTATCTCAGAGTTAATTATTTTGGGCCTTTGAATTAAATAAATAGCTATTTGCATTGGATATATATCTGATATATAAATAATATATGTCCAATAATTACTGGAACATTTTATGTGGTTTGGTATATTTTAACTCTAGCCACATAACTATTTTCAGGATTTTATAAAATGGTTTAGTATTTTACTAAACTAAAACAACACAGAACAAAATAGATAAATAAAAACAGAAATAGAAAGAGAGAGAAGGACTACCTGGCGCTCACCTGGTAGCCCACCTGGCCCAGCAGCACGGCCCAGCCCATCTCCACTTCCCCCCTGTCTCCTTCCTCCTCGCGCCAGTAGGCACAGGCGCGTGGCCGACGCACGCCGGCGCATGCCCCGGCCACCTCCTGCTTGCCGCTCCACCTCGACACCCCGGACGCCTCCATGCGTGCCACGCCACCCCCTGGAACTCCCTCACTCTCCCGAACTCTCCCCCCCTCCTCTGCTTCCTCTCTCCCTCACTCGCCCGAACGGACCCGTCGCCACCGACGCCGTTCGCCGCGGCCACAACCACCGCCTCGCCTCCCCGACGCCTCCCAAAGCTCCGCCGGTCCTCCCTCTTCCTCCTCACCAAGACGGAAGGCACCGGAAGCCCTGGATGGGGCCAGCTTCGCCGTTCCCCTCCTCGGCCACCGCGGATCGCCGCCGTCAAATTCGTCCCCGTCCGGCCTCCCTCAAGCTCGCCGTCCACCTCTACAGGGTCTACGTGAGCTCTCCGTCCGTTTCCCCCTCTCTGATTCGTCGTTCGCGCGCCGTAGCTAGGTTATCCACCAAGACCGAAACCCCATCGCCGCCAGCCATGGCGCCGCCGTGGCCAGGGCCACCGCAGCCCCCGCCTGAGCACGTCACCGTGCTCGGTGAACCCCCAGGAGCACGTAGCCCTCCTCGTTTACTCCTCTAGTGCGCCGTAGCTTCGCCACCGTTCGCGCCCGAACTCCGGCCACCGCGGAAGTGCTCGCCGCCGTCGTCTCCGGCCACCCCGCGGCCCCTCGTGCAGCCAGCTAGGTGCGGCCGTGTACGGGCTACCTTCTGGTGGCCTTCGCGCGTCCAGCCGCCGCCCGTAGCGCAACCCCGGTGAACTTCCGCCGCGTTTTGGGTCGCCGCCGGCCGAACTCCGGTGGCCAGTGACGTGGCGCTGTCGTTAGCCACTAATGACGCACTAACCAACCCCCTAGGCCACTGACTGTGGGCCCCATCACTGGTCAAACCCCAGTCAGCGCTGGGTTTGACCTGGATTAGGTCCTGTGTCACTGACGTGTGGCCCCCACACGTCAGGTTTGACCCGAGCCAGCCCAGTTGACCCTGCTGACGTCACCGTGATGTGGTGCTGACGCCATAATTCATTTCTGGATTTATATTATTCAGGAAATTCCAGGAAATTGTAAAAAACTTCTAAAAATCATAGAAATTCAACCGTAGCTCCAAATTAAATAATTTATATATGAAAAATTATCAGAAAAATTCAAGGAATCCATCTGTACCATTTTCATGCATGTTAGAACAACTTATAGCTGCTGTTTAGCACAAATCAATTAAATGGCATTTGAATAATCACATATGGAGTTTGAATTTGAATCTTGTATTCAAACCAACTTCATTTAATCTGTTGCTAGTTGCATTAGCCCAAAACACATTCATTTTGCCATGTCATGATCATGCATTATATTGTGCATTGCATTGATTGTGTTCCCTTCTGTGTTGCCGGTATTTGTCCCCTCTCGATAGACGTGATACCGATGATGTGATTGTTGACACTGATGAAGACTCAATGTTATCTTCAGAAGTGCCAGGCAAGCAAAACCCCCTTGTACATTCCGATACAATCCCACTCTCTCGCTCCTGCTCTCTTTTACTACATTAGGACAACAACGATTCATCTGTTACCTGCTGCGGTAGCTGAACCCCTTTATCCTTTGCATGACCTGTCATTGCCACAGTAAATAGATGAAACCCACTAGCATGAGTAGGAGTTGTTTGAGCCCTGTTGTGCCTACTCATTCATGTTTGTTTGTCATGCCTGCTACTACTTAGAGTTGAGTCAGGTCTGATTCATCGGGGGTGAATCAGAGGTGTGTGAACATGTCCTACTGTGTGTGAGCTAAGTGTGTGAACATGATTTGGTAAAGGTAGCGGTGAGAGGCCATGTAGGAGTACATGGTGGGTTGTCTCATTGCAGCCGTCCTCAGGAACTGAGTTCTGTGTTTGTGATCCATGATTCAGCTACTACCACGCATTGGGCCCGAAACCAATGGACCCTCTCGGCTTCTTAATCACCCTTGTCCTCTGTCCAGGAGTTGCAAGTAGTTTCTGGTGTTTGTAGTATGCTGGAGGCCGTGCGCAGCGCTGACCGTAGGGGTGGGCTGTGATGCGGTAGGCACGTGGCCGGGTAAACCGGGCGCCCGTTTGGTGTCACGGAACCCTGTTCACATCGTTTGGGGCTGTGAGCGAAACTCCGGCCGGATCTCCTCATGGATGGAACCCGAATAGGTGATAAACCTGGACTAGAGACTTGAGTGTTTAGGCAGGCCGTGGCCGACACCCACATTGGGCTTCCGCTTGAAGGTTGCCGAGTACATGTCGTGTAAACGGAGGTAAGTGGTGAGAGCGTGTGTGAAGAAGTACACCCCTGCAGGGTTAATATGATCTATTCGAATAGCCGTGTCCGCGGAAAAGGACTTCTGGGTTGCTTATATCAGTTCATAGACAAGTGAAAGTGGATACTCTAAAATACGCAAGATAAGCGTGAGTGCTATGGATGGCGTTCTCGTAGGGAGCCGGGAGCGGATCCATAGTGGTGTATTGATATGGTGAATATGTGGACTCGTGTGCGCCACCTCAAAAGAGTTACATTGCAGTCGTAGTTCAGGATAGCCACCGAGTCAAAGCTGGCTTGCTGCAGTTAAACCCCACCATCCCCTTTGTTGATAATGATGCATATGTAGTTAGTTCTGATGTAAGTCTAGCTGGGTACATTTGTACTCACGTTTGCCTACTTTATGTTTTGCAGAGAGACTTCGGTCTCGCTAGTAGTTCCACGTGGGCTTCGACGTTTAGCTTGATACCTCAGCTAAGATCTTGTGCCCTCAGCAGTATTTGGTAGATAGTCAGGCTTCTCAGCCTTTTTCATTTATAGATGTCTGTACTCAGACATGATAGCTTCCGCTTGTGCCTTTGTTTTGTATGCTCTGAATGTTGGGTCATGAGACCCATGTTTGTAATATCTCGCTCCTCGGAGCCTATTGATAAATTACTTGAGTCATAGAGTCATGTTGTGATGCCATGTTGTATTTGCATATATCGAGCATGTTGTCTGTATGTTATTGAAATGCTTGGTATGTGTGGGATCTGACCATCTAGTTGTTTATCTTTAGTAGCCTCTCTTACCGGGAAATGTCTCCTAGTGTTTCCACCGAGCCATGGTAGCTCGCTACCGCTCCGGAACACTTAGGCTGGCCGGCATGTGTCCTTCTTCGTTCCTGTGTCTGTCCCTTCGGGGAAATGTCACGCGATGAATACCGGAGTCTTGTTAGCCTGCTACAGCCCGGTTCACCGGAGTCCTGCTAGCCCAGTGCTACAGCCTGGATTCACTCGCTGATGACCGACACGTTCGATGCTGGGTCATGGATGCCTGTCCCTGTAAGTCTGTGCCACTTTGGGTTTACGACTAGCCATGTCAGCCCGGACTCCTTATCATATGGATGCTAGCGACACTGTCATATACGTGTGCCAAAAGGCGCAAACGGTCCCGGGCAAAGGTAAGGCGACACCCGTGGGAATACCGTGCGTGAGGCCGCAAAGTGATATGAGGTGTTACATGCTAGATCGATGTGGCATTGAGTCAGGGTCCTGACAGCGTTGGAATCAGAGCTTGACTGCCTGTAGGATTACCAAGCCAAACTGGTCGAAGTTGAGTCTAGAAATTCTTTAGTTATGTAAGGGAATTGATTGTGGGATGGAACGTAAGGCTCTTTTTACTCCTTATACCTCATGCCCTTCTGATCTGAGTCATCTTATCTTTCCTACGGGGATTAAGAACTAAGCTATCTCTTCTTTCTATCAGGATCACGTGTTACTAATTCTAGACTTATAAATTGTTGGACTTAAGACTCGTTTCAGTTCCTACTACTTCTGTATGTTAATTATTGATCTCGAGACCTTGATATTGTGCTTCTGAGTGGTTATGCCACCATTTTTGTGAATGTCTCAAATCTTTTCTGAGCATTTACAGCCGTTATGCTGTCCGAGTCATCCCAGGTTTCTAAGTAGTCTGATGCATTTGCAAATCCTTTCTTCCCGTTTCAATGTTCCCATGGGCCAGATTAACCACACTAATCGGTGTGTTGAGGTAATTATTGCCTCGACATATATGTTGGAATTATTATTATGACCCTAAGTGCTTAGGGGATCATCTAGTGGTCTAGCCATGATTTGTGTCCTAGTGTGAAGATTCTGGCCTTTATTATCGAAAGCATCCTGTGATGCCATTTAGTTAGTAGGTATTCTATTCCTGGGTTCTTAAACCCGATATTCACCCTACTTACATCATGTTGATAGTGTTGCTAGTTCCTTTAGTATATTAGTAACCTTTGCGATAGTCCTCGAGGTCCATGGTATATCGTTCTTCCAAATACCATGAACCATTATGGCAGAAGTTTGTTGGATCAAAAGATCACAACAGGCCCTCTATGAGTTCTCCATGCTATATTGTGACTCTGCCAGCTCAACCTTTCTGCATGGGTTATCCGGAAGAATTATGTTGAACTTTGTTCGGCATACCAACCCATGTATCCACAACTCAGAAAGTTATATGTTCCTTTGAGTTGTCCCTCTTTAGTTGTCTACTGACCTTCGTCTATCAATTGATAGTCAAGAGTATACGTGCGTTCGTTTATCGATGCCTATTACTCTTGTGGTCCGTCAAGCCATTCTATAGCAGAATGACTAGGAGAAACAAACTCCAGTACTTCTTCCCTATCCAGGATTGGGTCAAAGAAGTTGTGCTCCGCAGATCAAATTGCTAATCCAGCTTTTGTTCTGCTCTACCTTGGAGTATTACATATTTTATATCGAGATTGTTATAGGAATTGCACACCATCCTATGAACTCTTGGTACATTGATACTTCTTGCCATCATTGTTCATTCCTCGGTTCCTGTGTTATTGTAACCGGAATGCCGACAAATGAATCATGGCGTGTGAAATCAATATTGCTAGCAACTCTGTTGCTTGGTAGTTAAATGGACGATAACCTCATTCTTAGCGTGTTGATTATTGAATCGTCACCCTAAGATTGATTGTGCTACCTAGTCCCTATTTCTGGTGCACTCCTCGACCAATGAGTTAGGAATTATTTCAAGTCCTCACCCATTTGATCATGTCGTCTTGCCCTCAAAAGCAAGATTGTTCTCGAGCTTAGTAACATACCGGTGGTTCGTGACTTTCCAAATATCTTCTTGGAAGTGTTACCGGGTTGTCACCTGACTGTTATGTTGAGCTCGTGATCAAGTTGGTTTATCCTGTAAACCACCCTTTCCCCAAGAATCCGTGTTGGATACCCCTGAGCTAGTTGGTTAAGCTAGACAACAACCTGGAGAGTTGGAAGGTAAAAGCTTGCCTGACTTAGTTCATTCCAAAGGGATATTCTTGTGTAGTGTGTGTTGAAGAGAGATGATATCTTCATCGATTGGTCCCTGTGATCAGTTATTGGACCTATTGCCTGATAAAAACTTTGATTTGAGTATGGGTTATCGTCAAATCAAATCAGAACCAACGATGTTCGTAATGTTGTCTTACTCGTGGTTGATCCCTCGAGCATACACCATTATATCTTTTGGGTCTGACCAATGATGTCCCTTGTTCACTTAACTATGGAATTCCTTTTAAAAGGAAACCCAGATGAATTGTTGTTGTGCCCATTGACAACATCCTTGTCTTCCCCATAATTTTGCTGAACATTAAGCTAGTGTTGGAAACTTTTGAAAGCATTTGTTCATGCTAGCTCATGAAGCATATGTTCGGATGTAAGAAGTGATTCCTCTAGTTCATGTGCATTTGATGCAAGTTACCGCCGTGGACTCGAGAAAGTCAATGTTGCTTCCTCTGGAATCATCGCAAGTCAGTCATGCACACGTGCGAAGTATTCTGTGGTCTGGAGACTTGCAACCTTCATTCCATATGTGTATCCTAGCACACCAAGCCACTGACTGATTTGTTCAAGGAGAAGGAGTATCTTCATAAGAGCTAATCCGGACTTATGAAAGAACTTCGATATCCTCGCTGATGGTTCCCAACCAGAACTCGGTAGTGTTTTATTGTAAGACTACCATGTGGGCATGCTTGTCTGGGACAACGTGTTCACATGGTTGTAGCAGAACCAGCTCATTTTTGGAGCTTGCTATCGTAGTTCATCTCCCGAGAATCCCGCAACGTCATCTCGTCGATTTGTGTTGCAAACTTTCATTTTTCTTCCTAGACTCGATGAGCCTGGAATATCCTGACACCAACCAGATCTGAATCTCAGGCAGATATGATGGTTGGAACATTTCCCCAAGATCTATAATATTGGTCTCTCGATAACCGGTAAGGTGGATGTCGTGGCCAACACACCCAGCCGGAAGACCTCCTGTTGTAGTATCTTGATTTGAGGAAGTTGGCCACCTCCCCATAGGGATTTCGTAGGATTTACTCCCTAGTTGCCCCTATGGATTTCTGTGTTCCGAAGTCCGACCTTTTTACTTGATGTTCTAGATATCAAACCATATCTATGAATGGGTTACACTAGCACATCAAGGAGAACATTAGAAGCGGAGTGCTAAATGTCTCTCGGTCGATCATCCAGATTCTATCTCCTTGGCCCCGTCAAGGGTGAAATCTGAGAAGGTGTTATCTTCCTTTGCATCTGCATCCTCCATCACCATTCATCATGGTAGTAAGTTGTGTTACCGGACCCTTGACACGGATGTTGGTAAAACCTTGATGATTATGGAATTGCTCAAGTTCTTGAGAGCACGCGCAAGTGCTAGGTTTGATCGTCGGCATTAACTGTATAGCGCTCTCAGTTTCCTCGGTTATGCTATAACCATTCCAATAGTGGAATAACTCTCTATTGTTGAGCCTCTCCCTAGTTACCAGAATCATTCCCAGCGTTTGCATTTTGTTCCCAGCTTGCACCACCAATGTGCCATTCTACCATGGGTCTCTTCCATTTCCGGTGATAAGCAAATTCATCCATTACGTTGTCTTCAACAAGGTAATCCACATCATCCAAGTCCGAGTATTCCATTCTACCGACCCCCTTCAAATGATCGCTTGTGATTGCCTTAGGTTGGTATAAAGAGTTTCAATGATCTTTGAATCAAAGGTAATTCTTTTTGCCACTTAAGGGGATATATATACGAGTCACCTTCCCTAAGGTGCATCGTTATGGTATCATGGCAATTCAACTCCTCGCTACGTTGACAACCGATTACCACCTTAAGCGTGAAGTTGTTGTCTACCTAGTGAACCTTCGTCATCCGTTTCTTTCCACCCCTCTTGATGTGTATCTCCTGTCTCAACCCGAGAGATGGTCCTATATCTCATTCCGTGAGTTGTTCGATCTTCAAGAAGATCGACCCTTCTAGAGTCTCCTTCTTCCCTCCATGTCATGTTGACAGGATTTCTCAGAGCAAGACTTCAAGACAATGATGGTGATCGAATCAACGTTCCTATGAAGTGCAACCTCGATCGTGAAGATTGTACTAGTTGCGTTCCCCCTTCACCTTACCCTACGCTTGAATCTCGGGACGAGATTTTTGTTTAGTGGGGGTGAGTTGTCACATCCCTGGTCCTGTTATGCACTAGGCTAGACCTCATGTGAGCATCATGTTTTAATTCAAATGAAATTTGAATTGGGGAATTTTCAAAGCCTCAGAAACCTTCTAAAAATGATCAACATTAAAATCTCCTCAAAGAAGTCCAAGAAAATGTTCCTCTTAGTCTCTGAAAATATTGCAAAGAGGTAAAACTCAAAACAATATTTTTGGTATCTCAGAGTTAATTATTTTGGGCCTTTGAATTAAATAAATAGCTATTTGCATTGGATATATATTTGATATATAAATAATATATGTCCAATAATTACTGGAACATTTTATGTGGTTTGGTATATTTTAACTCTAGCCACATAACTATTTTCAGGATTTTATAAAATGGTTTAGTATTTTACTAAACTAAAACAACACAGAACAAAATAGATAAATAAAAATAGAAATAGAAAGAGAGAGAAGGACTACCTGGCGCTCACCTGGTAGCCCACCTGGCCCAGCAGCACGGCCCAGCCCATCTCCACTTCCCCCCCTGTCGCCTTCCTCCTCGCGCCAGTAGGCACAGGCGCGTGGCCGACGCACGCCGGCGGACGCCCCGGCCACCTCCTGCTTGCCGCTCCACCTCGACACCCCGGACGCCTCCATGCGTGCCACGCCACCCCCTGGAACTCCCTCACTCTCCCGAACTCTCCCCCCCCCTCCTCTGCTTCCTCTCTCCCTCACTCGCCCGAACGGACCCGTCGCCACCGACGCCGTTCGCCGCGGCCACAACCACCGCCTCGCCTCCCCGACGCCTCCCAAAGCTCCGCCGGTCCTCCCTCTTCCTCCTCACCAAGACGGAAGGCGCCGGAAGCCCTGGATGGGGCCAGCTTCGCCGTTCCCCTCCTCGGCCACCACGGATCGCCGCCGTCAAATTCGTCCCCGTCCGGCCTCCCTCAAGCTCGCCGTCCACCTCTACAGGGTCTACGTGAGCTCTCCGTCCGTTTCCCCCTCTCTGTTTCGTCGTTCGCGCGCCGTAGCTAGGTTATCCACCAAGACCGAAACCCCATCGCCGCCGGCCATGGCGCCGCCGTGGCCAAGGCCACCGCAGCCCCCGCCTGAGCACGTCACCGTGCTCGGTGAACCCCCAGGAGCACGTAGCCCTCCTCGTTTACTCCTCTAGTGCGCCGTAGCTTCGCCACCGTTCGTGCCCGAACTCCGGCCACCGCGGAAGTGCTCGCCGCCGTCGTCTCCGGCCACCCCGCGGCCCCTCGTGCAGCCAGCTAGGTGCGGCCGTGTACGGGCTACCTTCTGGTGGCCTTCGCGCGTCCAGCCGCCGCCCGTAGCGCAACCCCGGTGAACTTCCGCCGCGTTTCGGGTCGCCGCCGGCCGAACTCCGGTGGCCAGTGACGTGGCGCTGTCGTTAGCCACTAATGACGCACTAACCAACCCCCTAGGCCACTGACTGTGGGCCCCACCACTGGTCAAACCCCAGTCAGCGCTGGGTTTGACCGGGATTAGGTCCTGTGTCACTGACGTGTGGCCCCCACACGTCAGGTTTGACCCGAGCCAGCCCAGTTGACCCTGCTGACGTCACCGTGACATGGTGCTGACGCCATAATTCATTTCTGGATTTATATTATTCAGGAAATTCCAGGAAATTGTAAAAAACTTCTAAAAATCATAGAAATTCAACCGTAGCTCCAAATTAAATAATTTATATATGAAAAATTATTAAAAAAATTCAAGGAATCCATCTGTACCATTTTCATGCATGTTAGAACAACTTATAGCTGCTGTTTAGCACAAATCAATTAAATGGCATTTGAATAATCACATATGGAGTTTGAATTTGAATCTTGTATTCAAACCAACTTCATTTAATCTGTTGCTAGTTGCATTAGCCCAAAACACATTCATTTTGCCATGTCATGATCATGCATTATATTGTGCATTGCATTGATTGTGTTCCCTTCTGTGTTGCCGGTATTTGTCCCCTCTCGATAGACGTGATACCGATGATGTGATCGTTGACACTGATGAAGACTCAATGTTATCTTCAGAAGTGCAAGGCAAGCAAAACCCCCTTGTTCATTCCGATACAATCCCACTCTCTCGCTCCTGCTCTCTTTTACTACATTAGGACAACAACGATTCATCTGTTACCTGCTGCGGTAGCTGAACCCCTTTATCCTTTGCATGACCTGTCATTGCCACAGTAAATAGATGAAACCCACTAGCATGAGTAGGAGTTGTTTGAGCCCTGTTGTGCCTACTCATTCATGTTTGTTTGTCATGCCTGCTACTACTTAGAGTTGAGTCAGGTCTGATTCATCGGGGGTGAATCAGAGGTGTGTGAACATGTCCTACTGTGTGTGAGCTAAGTGTGTGAACATGATTTGGTAAAGGTAGCGGTGAGAGGCCATGTAGGAGTACATGGTGGGTTGTCTCATTGCAGCCGTCCTCAGGAACTGAGTTCTGTGTTTGTGATCCATGATTCAGCTACTACCACGCATTGGGCCCGAAACCAATGGACCCTCTCGGCTTCTTAATCACCCTTGTCCTCTGTCCAGGAGTTGCAAGTAGTTTCTGGTGTTTGTAGTATGCTGGAGGCCGTGCGCAGCGCTGACCGTAGGGGTGGGCTGTGATGCGGTAGGCACGTGGCCGGGTAAACCGGGCGCCCGTTTGGTGTCACGGAACCCTGTTCACATCGTTTGGGGCTGTGAGCGAAACTCCGGCCGGATCTCCTCATGGATGGAACCCGAATAGGCGATAAACCTGGACTAGAGCCTTGAGTGTTTAGGCAGGCCGTGGCCGACACCCACGTTGGGCTTCCGCTTGAAGGTTGCCGAGTACATGTCGTGTAAACGGCGGTAAGTGGTGAGAGCGTGTGTGAAGAAGTACACCCCTGCAGGGTTAATATGATCTATTCGAATAGCCGTGTCCGCGGAAAAGGACTTCTGGGTTGCTTATATCAGTTCATAGACAAGTGAAAGTGGATACTCTAAAATACGCAAGATAAGCGTGAGTGCTATGGATGGCGTTCTCGTAGGGAGACGTGAGCGGATCCATAGTGGTGTATTGATATGGTGAATATGTGGACTCGTGTGCGCCACCTCAAAAAGTTACTCGCAGTCGTAGTTCAGGATAGCCACCGAGTCAAAGCTGGCTTGCTGCAGTTAAACCCTACCATCCCCTTTGTTGATAATGATGCATATGTAGATAGTTCTGATGTAAGTCTTGCTGGGTACATTTGTACTCACGTTTGCCTATTTTATGTTTTGCAGAGAGACTTCGGTCTCGCTAGTAGTTTCACGTGGACTTCGACGTTTAGCTTGATACCTCAGCTACGATCTTGTGCCCTCGGCAGGATCTGATAGATAGTCAGGCTTCTCAGCCTTTTTCATTTATAGATGTCTGTACTCAGACATGATAGCTTCCGCTTGTGCTTTGATTTGTATGCTCTGAATGTTGGGTCATGAGACCCCTGTTTGTAATATCTCGCTCCTCGGAGCCTATTGAATAAACTACTTGAGTCGTAGAGTCATTTTGTGATGCCATGTTGTATTGCACATATCGAGCATATTGTGTGTATGTTATTGAAATGCTTGGTATGTGTGGGATCTGACTATCTAGTTGTTTATCTTTAGTAGCCTCTCTTACCGGGAAATGTCTCCTAGTGTTACCGCTGAGCCATGGTAGCTTGCTACTGCTCTGGAACACTTAGGCTGGCCGGCATGTGTCCTTCTTCGTTCCTGTGTCTGTCCCTTCGGGGAAATGTCACGCTTTGAGTACCGGAGTCCTGTTAGCCCGCTACAGCCCGGTTTACCGGAGTCCTGCTAGCCCAGTGCTACAGCCCGGACCCACTTGCTGATGACCGACACGTTCGAAGCTGGGTCATGGATGCCTGTCCCTGTAAGTCTGTGCCACTTTGGGTTTACGACTAGTCATGTCAGCCCGGGCTCCTTATCATATGGATGCTAGCGACACTATCATATACGTGAGCCAAAAGGCGCAAACGGTCCCGGGAAAAGGTAAGACGACACCCGTGGAGATACCGTGTGTGAGGCCGCAAAGTTATTGTCACATCCCTAGCTTCTGGCATTGCACTAGTACTAGCCTTTGGTGATGCATCATGTTTACTTTTACAGAAAGTTGAAATGGGGATTGTCCAAACCCTAGCATTTTAAGAATTCACCAGGTTCACCTAAAATATTTTCAGTCAATCCAAGTGGCTTTCAAAAATGTTCATCATTTTTGGAAAAATGCTGGAAACAGTAACCAGAGATGATGCACATTTTTCCATGTCATTTTGGATCTTTGAACTAATATATATTGTATTTGAGTTGGAGCAAATATATGTTATATATATTTTTAATGCTTCAATAATTCTGATATTTTGTGAGGGGCTCTGGAATATTACTTTCAGTCCCTGCAAAAATTATTGGAAGAAACAAAAATGATTTAGTGTTTGAACTAAATCAAAACAGATGAAACAAATAGAAAACAATGATTAAAAAATAAAACAGAGCAAAAATAAAAAGGGAGACGGCCACCTGGGCCACTTACCTGCTTACCTGCCCGGCCCAGCTCCTCCCGCTGGCCCAGCCCACCACCACAGCCTCCCTGTCGTCTTCCTCCCTGGACAGGAGGACGAGGGCGTGTGCCCGACGCTCGCCGGCACGCGCGCGCGCCACCT
Source organism: Triticum aestivum (assembly GCF_018294505.1). Lineage (NCBI taxonomy): Eukaryota > Viridiplantae > Streptophyta > Magnoliopsida > Poales > Poaceae > Triticum > Triticum aestivum. The sequence goes on from NC_057798.1 coordinate 623,379,872, forward strand.
CCCCCCTGCTGGCCACCTCCTGCTTCCCCCGGACTCCCTTGATGCCCCGGACGAAGCCACGCAGCTGCCCCGCACCGCTCTCACTCTCCCTCGCCCTCCCCTTCTTCCCCTGCTCTCTCTCCCTCTCACCCGAGAACCACCGCCGCCACCGACGCCGATTGCCGCAGCCACCGTGCTCCTCTCGCCTCCCCGACGCCTCCCAGAGCTCCGCAAGTCCTCCCTCGTCCTCCTCGTCGTCTCACGCGACCAGAAGAGCCCCGGAACGCCGCCCCCGACGTTTTCCCCCTCGCCGGCCGCCGAGGATCTTCTCCGTCGAATTCGGCCACTCTGGCGCGCCCCCGAGCTCGCTGACCCTCCCTGCGTGATCCCTGTGAGCTCCACTCCGTTTCCCCTCCTCCATTTTGTTCGTTTCCGTGCCGTAGCACCCCGGCCACATTCCCGAGCGCCGCCGTCCGCCATGGACGCCGGGCATGGCACTGACGTGCTGCTGCGGCCAGACCGACGAGCCTAGCGTGCTCCTAGCTGCCCCAGGAGTCCGCATAGCCCCTCAGCCAGCCCCCTAGCGCCCCGTAACCTCGCTCCGCCCAAACCCGAGCTCCGGCAGCCGCTGCGGCCCCCACTCCGGCGAGCTCCGGCCACCCCCGCACCTCCCGATGGCCCCCCTAGATGCGCACGGGCACGGGCTACCCTCTGGTGCCCTTGGCTTGGCCCAAAACCCCTCGCAGCGCCACTCCGGCGAGCTCCCGCCGCAGTTTTGGTCGTCGCCGGCCGAACTCCGGCGAAGTCGACGTGGCTTAGTTAATTAGTCACTAACCCCCCCACCTACTGACGCTGACAAGTGGGCCCCAGGGCTTAGTCAAAGCTAACCAGCCCGGGTCAACGCGGGATTAGTCCCTGTGTCACTGACGTGTGGACCCCACACGTCAGGTTTGACCTGGGGCGCTCGGTTGACCCTGCTGACGTCACTATTACGTCATGCTGACGCAGTATTTGTTCTAGAATTTAAATAAATCCTAAATGATTTATAAATTCCAGAAAATGACTAAAACTTCCAAAATTCATAGAAAATTAACCGTAACTCCAAATTTAATAAATTATATATGAAAAATTATCAGAAAAATTCAAGGAATCCATCTGTACCATTTTCATGCATGTTAGAACAACTTATAGCTGCTGTTTAGCACAAATCAATTAAAGGGCATTTAAATAATCACATATGGAGTTTGAATTTGAATCTTGGATTCAAACCAACTTCATTTAATCTGGTTTTAGTTGCATTAGCTCAAAACACATTCATTTTGCCATGTCATGATCATGCATCATATTGTGCATTGCATTGATTGTGTTCCTTTCTGTGTTGCCGGTATTTGTCCCCTCTCGATAGACGTGATACCGATGACGTGATCGTTGACACTGATGAAGACTCAATGTTATCTTCAGAAGTGCCAGGCAAGCAAAACCCCCTTGTTCATTCCGATACAATCCCACTCTCTCGCTCCTGCTCTCTTTTACTGCATTAGGACAACAACGATTCATCTGTTACCTGCTGCGGTAGCTGAACCCCTTTATCATTTGCATGACCTGTCATTGCCACAGTAAATAGATGAAACCCACTAGCATGAGTAGGAGTTGTTTGAGCCCTGTTGTGCCTACTCATTCATGTTTGTTTGTCATGCCTGCTACTGCTTAGAGTTGAGTCAGGTCTGATTCATCGGGGATGAATCAGAGGTGTGTGAACATGTCCTACTGTGTGTGAGCTAAGTGTGTGAACACGTTTTGGTAAAGGTAGCGGTGAGAGGCCATGTAGGAGTACATGGTGGGTTGTCTCATTGCAGCCGTCCTCAGGAACTGAGTTCTGTGTTTGTGATCCATGATTCAGCTACTACCACGCATTGGGCCCGAAACCAATGGACCCTCTCGGCTTCTTAATCACCCTTGTCCTCTGTCCAGGAGTTGCAAGTAGTTTCTGGTGTTTGTAGTATGCTGGAGGCCGTGCACAGCGCTGACCGTAGGGGTGGGCTGTGATGCGGTAGGCACGTGGCCGGGTAAACCGGGCGCCCGTTTGGTGTCACGGAACCCTGTTCACATCGTTTGGGGCTGTGAGCGAAACTCCGGCCGGATCTCCTCATGGATGGAACCCGAATAGGCGATAAACCTGGACTAGAGACTTGAGTGTTTAGGCAGGCCGTGGCCGACACCCACGTTGGGCTTCCGCTTGAAGGTTGCCGAGTACATGTCGTGTAAACGGCGGTAAGTGGTGAGAGCGTGTGTGAAGAAGTACACCCCTGCAGGGTTAATATGATCTATTCGAATAGCCGTGTCCGCGGAAAAGGACTTCTGGGTTGCTTATATCAGTTCATAGACAAGTGAAAGTGGATACTCTAAAATACGCAAGATAAGCGTGAGTGCTATGGATGGCGTTCTCGTAGGGAGTCGGGAGCGGATCCATAGTGGTGTATTGATATGGTGAATATGTGGACTCGTGTGCGCCACCTCAAAAGAGTTACATTGCAGTCGTAGTTCAGGATAGCCACCGAGTCAAAGCTGGCTTGCTGCAGTTAAACCCCACCATCCCCTTTGTTGATAATGATGCATATGTAGTTAGTTCTGATGTAAGTCTTGCTGGGTACATTTGTACTCACGTTTGCCTACTTTATGTTTTGCAGAGAGACTCTGGTCTCGCTAGTAGTTCCACGTGGGCTTCGACGTTTAGCTTGATACCTCAGCTAAGATCTTGTGCCCTCGGCAGTATTTGGTAGATAGTCAGGCTTCTCAGCCTTTTTCATTTATAGATGTCTGTACTCAGACATGATAGCTTCCGCTTGTGCCTTTGTTTTGTATGCTCTGAATGTTGGGTCATGAGACCCATGTTTGTAATATCTCGCTCCTCGGAGCCTATTGATAAATTACTTGAGTCATAGAGTCATGTTGTGATGCCATGTTGTATTTGCATATATCGAGCATGTTGTGTGTATGTTATTGAAATGCTTGGTATGTGTGGGATCTGACCATCTAGTTGTTTATCTTTAGTAGCCTCTCTTACCGGGAAATGTCTCCTAGTGTTTCCACCGAGCCATGGTAGCTCGCTACCACTCCGGAACACTTAGGCTGGCCGGCATGTGTCCTTCTTCGTTCCTGTGTCTGTCCCTTCGGGGAAATGTCACGCGATGAATACCGGAGTCCTGTTAGCCTGCTACAGCCCGGTTCACCGGAGTCCTGCTAGCCCAGTGCTACAGCCTGGATTCACTCGCTGATGACCGACACGTTCGATGCTGGGTCATGGATGCCTGTCCCTGTAAGTCTGTGCCACTTTGGGTTTACGACTAGCCATGTCAGCCCGGACTCCTTATCATATGGATGCTAGCGACACTGTCATATACGTGTGCCAAAAGGCGCAAACGGTCCCGGGCAAAGGTAAGGCGACACCCGTGGGAATACCGTGCGTGAGGCCGCAAAGTGATATGAGGTGTTACATGCTAGATCGATGTGGCATTGAGTCAGGGTCCTGACAGCGTTGGTATTAGAGCTTGACTGCCTGTAGGATTACCAAGCCAAACTGGTCGAAGTTGAGTCTAGATATTCTTTAGTTATGTAAGGGAATTGATTGTGGGATGGAACGTAAGGCTCTTTTTACTCCTTATACCTCATGCCCTTCTGATCTGAGTCATCTTATCTTTCCTACGGGGATTAAGAACTAAGCTATCTCTTCTTTCTATCAGGATCACGTGTTACTAATTCGTAGACTTATAAATTGTTGGACTTAAGCCTCGTTTCAGTTCCTACTACTTCTGTATGTTAATTATTGATCTCGAGACCTTGATATTGTGCTTCTGAGTGGTTATGCCACCATTTTTGTGAATGTCTCAAATCTTTTCTGAGCATTTACAGCCGTTATGCTGTCCGAGTCATCCCAGGTTTCTAAGTAGTCTGATGCATTTGCAAATCCTTTCTTCCCGTTTCAATGTTCCCATGGGCCAGATTAACCACACTAATCGGTGTGTTGAGGTAATTATTGCCTCGACATATATGTTGGAATTATTATTATGACCCTAAGTGCTTAGGGGATCATCTAGTGGTCTAGCCATGATTTGTGTCCTAGTGTGAAGATTCTGGCCTTTATTATCGAAAGCATCCTGTGATGCCATTTAGTTAGTAGGTATTCTATTCCTGGGTTCTTAAACCCGATATTCACCCTACTTACATCATGTTGATAGTGTTGCTAGTTCCTTTAGTATATTAGTAACCTTTGCGATAGTCCTCGAGGTCCATGGTATATCGTTCTTCCAAATACCATGAACCATTATGGCAGAAGTTTGTTGGATCAAAAGATCACAACAGGCCCTCTATGAGTTCTCCATGCTATATTGTGACTCTGCCAGCTCAACCTTTCTGCATGGGTTATCCGGAAGAATTATGTTGAACTTTGTTCGGCATACCAACCCATGTATCCACAACTCAGAAAGTTATATGTTCCTTTGAGTTGTCCCTCTTTAGTTGTCTACTGACCTTCGTCTATCAATTGATAGTCAAGAGTATACGTGCGTTCGTTTATCGATGCCTATTACTCTTGTGGTCCATCAAGCCATTCTATCGCAGAATGACTAGGAGAAACAAACTCCAGTACTTCTTCCCTATCCAGGATTGGGTCAAAGAAGTTGTGCTCCGCAGATCAAATTGCTAATACAGCTTTTGTTCTGCTCTACCTTGGAGTATTACATATTTTATATCGAGATTGTTATAGGAATTGCACACCATCCTATGAACTCTTGGTACATTGATACTTCTTGCCATCATTGTTCATTCCTCGGTTCCTGTGTTATTGTAACCGGAATGCCGACAAATGAATCATGGCGTGTGAAATCAATATTGCTAGCAACTCTGTTGCTTGGTAGTTAAATGGACGATAACCTCATTCTTAGCGTGTTGATTATTGAATCGTCACCCTAAGATTGATTGTGCTACCTAGTCCCTATTTCTGGTGCACTCCTCGACCAATGAGTTAGGAATTATTTCAAGTCCTCACCCATTTGATCATGTCGTCTTGCCCTCAAAAGCAAGATTGTTCTCGAGCTTAGTAACATACCGGTGGTTCGTGACTTTCCAAATATCTTCTTGGAAGTGGTGTTACCGGGTTGTCACCTGACTGTTATGTTGAGCTCGTGATCAAGTTGGTTTATCCTGTAAACCACCATTTCCCCAAGAATCCGTGTTGGATACCCCTGAGCTAGTTGGTTAAGCTAGACAACAACCTGGAGAGTTGGAAGGTAAAAGCTTGCCTGACTTAGTTCGTTCCAAAGGGATATTCTTGTGTAGTGTGTGTTGAAGAGAGATGATATCTTCATCGATTGGTCCCTGTGATCAGTTATTGGACCTATTGCCTGATAAAAACTTTGATTTGAGTATGGGTTATCGTCAAATCAAATCAGAACCAACGATGTTCGTAATGTTGTCTTACTCGTGGTTGATCCCTCGAGCATACACCATTATATCTTTTGGGTCTGACCAATGCTGTCCCTTGTTCACTTAACTATGGAATTCCTTTTAAAAGGAAACCCAGATGAATTGTTGTTGTGCCCATTGACAACATCCTTGTCTTCCCCATAATTTTGCTGAACATTAAGCTAGTGTTGGAAACTTTTGAAAGCATTTGTTCATGCTAGCTCATGAAGCATATGTTCGGATGTAAGAAGTGATTCCTCTAGTTCATGTGCATTTGATGCAAGTTACCGCCGTGGACTCGAGAAAGTCAATGTTGCTTCCTCTGGAATCATCGCAAGTCAGTCATGCACACGTGCGAAGTATTCTGTGGTCTGGAGACTTGCAACCTTCATTCCATATGTGTATCCTAGCACACCAAGCCACTGACTGATTTGTTCAAGGAGAAGGAGTATCTTCATAAGAGCTAATCCGGACTTATGAAAGAACTTCGATATCCTCGCTGATGGTTCCCAACCAGAACTCGGTAGTGTTTTATTGTAAGACTACCATGTGGGCATGCTTGTCTGGGACAACGTGTTCACATGTTTGTAGCAGAACCAGCTCATTTTTGGAGCTTGCTATCGTAGTTCATCTCCCGAGAATCCCGCAACGTCATCTCGTCGATTTGTGTTGCAAACTTTCATTTTTCTTCCTAGACTCGATGAGCCTGGAATATCCTGACACCAACCAGATCTGAATCTCAGGCAGATATGATGGTTGGAACATTTCCCCAAGATCTATAATATTGGTCTCTCGATAACCAGTAAGGTGGATGTCGTGGCCAACACACCCAGCCGGAAGACCTCCTGTTGTAGTATCTTGATTTGAGGAAGTTGGCCACCTCCCCATAGGGATTTCGTAGGATTTACTCCCTAGTTGCCCCTATGGATTTCTGTGTTCCGAAGTCCGACCTTTTTACTTGATGTTCTAGATATCAAACCATATCTATGAATGGGTTACACTAGCACATCAAGGAGAACATTAGAAGCGGAGTGCTAAATGTCTCTCGGTCGATCATCCAGATTCTATCTCCTTGGCCCCGTCAAGGGCGAAATCTGAGAAGGTGTTATCTTCCTTTGCATCTGCATCCTCCATCACCATTCATCATGGTAGTAAGTTGTGTTACCGGACCCTTGACACGGATGTTGGTAAAACCTTGATGATTATGGAATTGCTCAAGTTCTTGAGAGCACGCGCAAGTGCTAGGTTTGATCGTCGGCATTAACTGTATAGCGCTCATAGTTTCCTCGGTTATGCTATAACCATTCCAATAGTGGAATAACTCTCTATTGTTGAGCCTCTCCCCAGTTACCAGAATCATTCCCAGCGTTTGCATTTTGTTCCCAGCTTGCACCACCAATGTGCCATTCTACCATGGGTCTCTTCCATTTCCGGTGATAAGCAAATTCATCCATTACGTTGTCTTCAACAAGGTAATCCACATCATCCAAGTCCGAGTATGCCATTCTACCGACCCCCTCCAAATGATCGCTTGTGATTGCCTTAGGTTGGTATAAAGAGTTTCAATGATCTTTGAATCAAAGGTAATTCTTTTTGCCACTTAAGGGGATATATATACGAGTCACCTTCCCTAAGGTGCATCGTTATGGTATCATGGCAATTCAACTCCTCGCTACGTTGACAACCGATTACCACCTTAAGCGTGAAGTTGTTGTCTACCTAGTGAACCTTCGTCATCCGTTTCTTTCCACCCCTCTTGATGTGTATCTCGTGTCTCAACCCGAGAGATGGTCCTATATCTCATTCCGTGAGTTGTTCGATCTTCGAGAAGATCGACCCTTCTAGAGTCTCCTTCTTCCCTCCATGTCATGTTGACAGGATTTCTTAGAGCAAGACTTCAAGACAATGATGGTGATCGAATCAACGTTCCTATGAAATGCAACCTGGATCGTGAAGATTGTACTAGTTGCGTTCCCCCTTCACCTTACCCTACGCTTGAATCTCGGGACGAGATTTTTGTTTAGTGGGGGTGAGTTGTCACATCCCTGGTCCTGTTATGCACTAGGCTAGACCTCATGTGAGCATCATGTTTTAATTCAAATGAAATTTGAATTGGGGAATTTTCAAAGCCTCAGAAACCTTCTAAAAATGATCAACATTAAAATCTCCTCAAAGAAGTCCAAGAAAATGTTCCTCTTAGTCTCTGAAAATATTGCAAAGAGGTAAAACTCAAAACAATATTTTTGGTATCTCAGAGTTAATTATTTTGGGCCTTTGAATTAAATAAATAGCTATTTGCATTGGATATATATTTGATATATAAATAATATATGTCCAATAATTACTGGAACATTTTATGTGGTTTGGTATATTTTAACTCTAGCCACATAACTATTTTCAGGATTTTATAAAATGGTTTAGTATTTTACTAAACTAAAACAACACAGAACAAAATAGATAAATAAAAATAGAAATAGAAAGAGAGAGAAGGACTACCTGGCGCTCACCTGGTAGCCCACCTGGCCCAGCAGCACGGCCCAGCCCATCTCCACTTCCCCCCCTGTCGCCTTCCTCCTCGCGCCAGTAGGCACAGG
>NC_057798.1:623700248-623704039 GCF_018294505.1 Triticum aestivum
GGAGGCGACGACGAGCGGGCCCGGCGAGGCCTGGTTTGACCCGGGGCGGGCCGGATCTGGGCCCCGGGTGGCCGGCGGCGAAGTGGGCGCAGGGAGGTGAGGTGGCAGCTCCGGATTGGTTGGGGAGGCGGCGGAGATGACGTGGCAGCCTCTGATTGGCCGGGGTGAGGTGGCTGACGGCGGTGGACGCGTCCGGCGGCGGGCGGACATGTCCGGCGGTGCGCAGGGGAAGAGGCTAGTGTTCATCTGCGCGAAAATTCGGGGGGAGACACCTATTTGTAGGTAGAGGGAGCTAGGAGAGTCCAAATGAGGAGCGGTTTTTGGCCACGCGATCGTGATCGAACGACCGAGAGCATAGAGGGGAGTTTGCTGGGTTTTGGGCCACTTTGGAAGGGGTGTTGGGCTGCAAAGAGAGAGGGGCTTTTACGGTTACCCGGTTAACGGTTGGAGTACCAAACGACCTCCAAATGGTACGAAACTTGACAGGCGGTCTACCGGTGCTATACCAAGGCCACTTGACAAGCCTCGGGTCATTCTGAGGAAGTTTAATACACGCACACAACGAGAGACGAAAGGGGAACGCGGGAGGGCATAGGAGCGCCGGATTGCAAAACGGACAACGGGGAAAAGACTCGGATGCATGAGACGAACACGTATGGAATGCAATGCACATGATGACATGATAAAATGCAACACGCAAGCAAATGACATGGCAACAACGGCGAATAACTGGCAGACACCTGGCGCATCGGATCCGGGGCGTTACAACACTCCTCCACTAACAAGAGATCTCGTCCCGAGATCTTAGGACCGAGACGGAAGAGAAAAGGTATGAGGTGAAACAAGAACTGAAGAGAAGAAGCAAAGGATCGAGAGCACTCGAGAAGAAGAGAGGAACAACGAGAATGACGAGAATCGAAAGCTCATGAAATCAGATAGACTATGAAACCACTCTGGTTAAACGAGATAAGAAGCGAATAAGACTGAAAGGATTTAGGCAGCACTCCGACTAAAACATGGATGAATAGAACACGAACTGGATAGGAAGGAGAGATACTTGATGAAGACATGACACAAAAGCTCCGGAAAAGAAAAGATGAAAACACTTGGAATTAGAATTTATTCATCAAGAACAAACTCTGAAGGAAAAGATTAATCACTCACTTGGATGAAATAAGAATAAGATTTATTGTATGCTTATCCTTCACCAAATTAAATTGATGACTAGCAATGGATATTTGCATACTACTTATTCTCGTTGGAAAAGGATTAAGGGGGAACATAGCCCAACACTTGAGAAAGTCTTCATGAACCACCGGTAGGATTCGAAAGAACGAATGGATTGAAATGATAATCAAGGAAAAAGAATCTTGGACGAACCACCGTAAGAATTCGAAAATGACTGATGAAAGAGACTTAATCACCGGGAAGAATTAGAAGAACAAATATGCTAGAGGGAATTTAGATGCAGAAGAACAAAGAGATCATGAGCTGATTAAAGAACACTTGAACGAAGCACCGGGATAATTAGATAACGATAACTGGAATGATAGGACGAAGAATTCTTCTGGAATGATCGCCTCCGGTGAAAAGAAATGGAAAAACAACTTCTGGCATCCTCCGGATGGTTAAGAAAAGGAATATCTGACAAATGGAATAATTCGAGAGGATGATAACAAGGGGCTAGAACCACGAAACTTCAAATGACGACGAGAAACAGCACCAAGATTGCTGAGATACTCCGGAAGAATGAAAAGCAAAGAGGTTGAGCCAACAATCAAATGATTTGAAATCGATCTTGAAAAAAGGCATGTGACTGATGGAATCCATTCTTACGTCACACTTGAAAAGAATTGAGAATATTCCGGGGGAATTAGAAGAGTCAGGTAAGATCCTGGGAAAAGACATGTGGGTTAGGGCCCACTAACAGAAAACACCGTTGGAAAGGATTGTTGAAGAGATAGATGATGCACCGGAACAATTGAAATATTTAAATGATGTGACAACCTCGAATTAATTCGAACACAGACGAATCTCCTGAGACGTCTTGAGCACTCCGGAAGGAAAAGTGAGAGACGAATTAGCAGGGAAAACACTTGAGCCGAGTAAAAGAATGAAATCACTACCAAAATTAGAATTGAACCCACCGGAAAAGAAAGGGATGAAGCATGACGAACAAGACAAGAATTCACCGATTGAAATGATTGAGGGAAGACTGAAAACCTCCGTACGAATGAAAATTGATGCTCGAAAGAGATTCAAGCTCCGGGAAGAAGAGGGTGGGAGGGCGGGAAAACAAAATGAACTTGGAAGGGGAAATCGATGAATAACTTGAAGAGAAAACACCGGTTGAAATCATTGAGGAAAGAAAGCAAAGACTTCGCACGAGTAGGATGGATACTCGATTATGGACTTCGGTTCCGAGAAGAAGAACAGGGAGGGCGGGTGGGAAAATAAGACAATTGAGGATTGAACTCAAAGATGAAGAGGCTCGAGTCAACTGACGAGAAATGCACCGGATGAAAAGAGCTGAGAACCAACGATCGGAAAACCAACTGCGTGATCCTAAAGAAAAATTTTAAGGGGAAGAGAAGTAATTCAAAACACCTACGTCAAAATTCCTCACCAGGGCGACGAAGGGACTGATGAGTAAAAAGAATTCCTACTCTCCGATATAACTAGACTCAGAAAATAGTTTATTCTTCTAGACTCAACAACGGCCAAACTACCGATCAATCAAGGGGGCTCCTCGGGTCGGTCGAGGCTCTGATACCAACTTGTCACGCCCAATATGCGACCCTATCCAAAAGGAACTCGAAGGTCCCACCAAGGATAGACCCGCATATTGAAACGCTTTTGCAAGGTGGATATCATTACATCAACATTACATAATAGATGGGGATACATACATAAGGCATACAATGCCACACGAATACAACATCACAATACATAAGATCATCATCCGACTACGGATGAAGCACAAACAGAAACTCAAACGACATCCACCCTGCTAGCCCAGGCTGCCGACCTGGAACCTATCCCCCGATCGAAGAACAAGCAGAAGAAGAACTCAACGCAAGCAAGCATCGCTCTCGCGTCATGATCATCGCATAACCTGTACCTGCAACTATGGTTGTAGTAATCTGTGAGCCACGAGGACTCAGCAATCCCATTACCATGGGTATCAAGACTAGCAAAGCTTAAAGGGAAAGGAAGGGGTAAAGTGGTGAGGCTGCAGCAGCGACTAAGCATATATGGTGGCTAACATACGCAAATAAGAGCGAGAAGAGAGCAAGCGGAATGGTCGTGAAGCTAGCAATGATCAAGAAGTGATCCTGAACTCCTACTTACGTCAAACATAACCCAGAAACCGTGTTCACTTGCCGGACTCCGCCGAGAAGAGACCATCACGGCTACGCACGCGGTTGATGCGTTTGAATTCGGATCTGGTGTCAAGTTGTCTACAACCGGACATTAACAAATTCCCATCTGCCTATAACCGCAGGCACAACTTTCGAAAGATTATACCCTGCAGGGGTGTCCCAACTTAGCCCATGACAAGCTCTCGCGATCAACGAAGGAATAGACCTTCTCCCAGGAAGACCCGATCAGACTCAGAATCCCGGTTTACAAGACATTTTGACAATGGTAAAACAAGACCAGCAAAGCCGCCCGATGCACCGACAAATCCCAATAGGAGCTGCACATATCTCGTTCTCAGGGCAACACCGGATGAGACTAGCTACGAGTAAAACCAACCCTCAAGTTGCCCCGAGGTGGCCCCGCAGGCA
>NC_057798.1:623704249-623707138 GCF_018294505.1 Triticum aestivum
TAGGTGGTGGTGAGGCAAATGGTAAAACCAAGGTTGGGCCTTGCTGGAGGAGTTTTATTCAAAGCGAACTGTCGAGGGGGTCCCATAAATCACCCGACCGTGTAAGGAACGCAAAATCCGGGAACATAACACTGGTATGACGGAAACTAGGGCGGCAAGAGTGGAACAAAACACTAGGCAAAAGGCCGAGTCTTCCTCCCTTTACCAAGTATATAGATGCATTAATAATATAAGAGATATTGTGATATCCCAACCAAAATCCTGTTCACCATGGAGAAATCTTCAACTTCACCTGCAACTAACAACGCTATAAGAGGGGCTGAGCAAAGCGGTAACATAGCCAAACAACGGTTTGCATAGGAAAGGTATCAAAGGTTAGAGGTTCATGGCAATTTGGGATGGCTTGATGAGCAAAAGATAGGTAACGCAGCATAGCGATAGAACGAAGCAACTAGCATAGCAATGATAGTAGTGAGATCCAGGGTAGCGGTCATCTTGCCTGAAATCCCGCTAGGAAGAAGAACGAGTCCATGAAGAAGACGAACGGATGAAGCCGAACCAAGCGAAGACGAACGAATCCTCACGATCGCAACGAAACAGGAACTATCGAGAAGAAGCACACAACAAGGTAAACACACCATACATGAACAAGACATGATGCACAACAAGCATGATGCATGACAAGGCTACATGAAGCTACTCATGGCAAGAGATGATGCAACCAAGAGCAACACATCAAGGCAAGTTTAAATGAGGCCGGGAACAACATAGAACAATCCCGGTAAGTCCTCATATGCATATTTCGAAATTGGTCCAGATCTGAATAAACCTTATGTTCGAGTTGTTAAACAGCAAGTTAAGATGCACAAAGATGATCTACACGAGATTCTAGTCAAGTTACATATAAAGTTCATTTAGTTCGGAGCTACGGCTTAGAAGATATGAGCAAAACAAGTTAAACATGACATAGATGCAAGATGCATACAAACATCAAGCAAACACCTCCAAACAAGGATGCAACATGATACTATGAAGCTACATGCAATTCTAAGCAAGTTTCATATAGAGCACACTCAAAACGGAGCAACGGTTCAACACACACACACATGAAACAAGTTTAAAGGACAAGCTGTCCAAAACAGCAACTAGGCATATTGCAAGCATCAAAACAATAAGCTACAGCATCCCAACATAATAACAAAAGGCATGGACATGATGCACAGGTAAAGCATTACAAAACATGAACACTGAGCTATCTCTAGAAATCACTAGAACATGCTCAAACACACATGGTAAGATTGCAAGTTATAACAATTTCAGACTTTGCAGAAAATAACATCACGATGCAATGTTCAGAGCTATCAAACAACATGTTACAGGAACTTATCATGGCAAAAAAAGGCATGGCATGAATCTACTAAATGCATAGATCAAAAGTCCCTTACTGACCATAAGCCAAAAAGGATCAGAAAATATGATGGCGCCCATGTAAACATAGCAAGTTATTAAACAGATTCAAACATGGCAGGAACATAATTATGAAGGCATGTAGATGAGCTTGTGCAACTCACTACAGAGCATTACATAGCATGACAGGGCAACCAACAGTAAGAAGGCATGTTTGTGAAGCTAAGCATGGCAATAGCAAGGTCATAGGGTACATGGAACACTAGGAACAACCATGGTAACAAGTGAACTTAATGTTAACAGGCTGACAGCAACATTTTCAAGTAACTTTGGAGCAAGATATAAACAAGCTACAGCAACCTATAAATGCAATCAGGGGCATGGATGGATAGAGGATGACATGTAGATCAAAACATGTTTATAGAACATCTCCAGATTATGCATAGAATGATTAGTAACAACATGTTTATATAGCATCACGAAATAACAGATTCAGCCTAGCAAAACAGCAACATCATCAACACTACTTAACAAGCTCAATACACTCACCACAAGTCGTTGCATGACAAGATAAGCATAGCATCATCAAGAAGACATGTTTGTGTAACAAACCAAGTCAAGAACAAGTCCATAGCATGCAAGGATCAACTATAGCAACCTTGGCCAAATTGAATAACATGTAAACAATCTGCCAGGAAACATTTTGAAGCAAAAGTACAGCACGAAAATGACATGCTAGACTACTCCATAATTACAAACATAGGCATGAATGGATACACATAACCATATTTTCAAAACACCCTTACTGAAGTATCTCTAAATATGCATGGATCTCTCTGTAGCAACAAGTTTACATGGCATCAAAATAACAGCAGAACAGGGCTAAAATCAGCAACATCATGATGCCTAGTTTGCAAGCTTGTGCTAGTCACCACATTGATCACAAAAATACATAGTAAGCACCTCTGTAAAGAAGACATGGCATAGTTCAAAACACATGAAGACATCAACATCATAGGATGCACACATCAATCATGGCAAAAATGACAAAAGAGCTCGTTCTGTTAACAGACAGCAGAAAACATCATGAATCACTCTTACGATGATGATTCAGGCATCTAGATGACCTCAAATGAATATGATGCAATGGAATGAAATGATCTACTCGTCGAGATGAACAATTTGACATATTACACGCACAAAACGGAGCTACGACTGCAGAGATACGATGCAACGAACATGTCATAAAAATTACTACAGGCACGGGGACTTAGAGGAAATTAGCACCTCGGGGAAGAAGTCAACGGCTGAAGGTGGTGACGGATCTCGCCGGAGAACAGCGGGAGAGGTCGCCGGAGTTGAAGGAGGTGGCCGGAGCTCCACCGAAGGAGGGCCGGCGACGGTCGGGGCGCCAGATCCGGTCCGGCCCGACCGGATCCGCGGCGAGGCAGCGGACGGGGAGGCGGGGCGAGGCTGGGGTCG
>NC_057798.1:623707457-623726542 GCF_018294505.1 Triticum aestivum
CGGGGTGCCGGGAGGAGGCAGCGATGAGCGGGCCCGGCGAGGCCCGGTTCGACCCGGGGCGGGCCGGATTTGGGCCCCGGGTGGCCGGCGGCGAAGTGGGCGCAGGGAGGTGAGGTGGCGGCTCCGGATTGGTTGGGGAGGCGGCGAAGATGACGTGGCAGCCTCTGATTGGCCGGGGTGAGGTGGCTGACGGCGGTGGACGCGTCCGGCGGCGGGCGGACATGTCCGGCGGCGCGCAGGGGAAGAGGCTAGGGTTCATCTGCGCGAAAATTCGGGGGGAGACACCTATTTGTAGGTAGAGCGAGCTAGGAGAGTCCAAATGAGGAGCGGTTTTCAGCCACGCGATCGTGATCGAACGACCGAGAGCATGGAGGGGAGTTTGCTGGGTTTTGGGCCACTTTGGAAGGGGTGTTGTGCTGCAAAGAGAGAGGGGCTTTTACGGTTACCCGGTTAACCGTTGGAGTACCAAACGACCTCCAAATGGCACGAAACTTGACAGGCGGTCTACTGGTGCTATACCAAGGCCACTTGACAAGCCTCGGGTCATTCCGAGGAAGTTTAATACACGCACACAACGAGAGACGAAAGGGGAACGCTGGAGGGCATAGGAGCGCCGGATTGCAAAACGGACAACGGGGAAAAGGCTCGGATGCATGAGACGAACACGTATGCAATGCAATGCACATGATGGCATGATAAAATGCAACACGCAAGCAAATGACATGGCAACAACGGCGAATAACTGGCAGACACCTGGCGCATCTGATCCGTGGCGTTACACCCTCTCCACCATGGCCGAGACGCCCGCGAGCTCGCTGCCGCCATAGCCGCGCCCACCGTGCTCCCCTCACCGCCCCTCTGAGTCTGCAAGAACCGCCGACGACCGCTGCTTCGCCCCATCCTGGCCCCAAGCACTGGGACGACCTGCATCACCGGCTACTCCACCTTCTTCCTCCTCGGTCACCGGAGATCGTCGCGGCCGATTTGTCGTCTACAGGGCCTCCCAGAACTTGCTGACCCCCTCTTTGACCCCGCTGTGAGCTCCTCTTCCTCTCCCCCTAGCTCCCGTGCTCGTTTGGCCTCCATAGCCGCTGTTTCCTCCGCACCCAAAAGCTCCCCGCCGCCGGCCATGGCGCCGTCGTGGCTAGAGCCGCAGGTTCGAAGCCAAGCTCACCGTTGTTCTCAGCGCAGCACCAGGAGCCCGTAGCCACCACCAGCTCCTCCTCCCGTGCACCGTAGCATTGAACCCAACCCCGTCCAAACTCCGGCCGCCACCTTGGAGCTCGCCGCCGTCGGCTCAGGCCACCCGACTCCTCCCGTTCGCTCTATTAGATGCGCCGCATTGCCAGCAAGCCGTAGCTGCAAACCACGAGTAAAACGGTGCCCTGTAGAGCATTCCCGAGCTGCCCCGTCGTCTCTGTCATCGCCGGCGACGAGCCGTGGACCAGGTCCGGCGGGTTTGACCCCGTTTGACTGGGGTTTGACTTCCCCCTGACTCACTGACGTGTGGGCCAGGCCCCAGCTTAATTAAGCGATAGATTAATTAGCAGTAATTAACTTAGTTAGTTAGGTTAGCCACTGAAATGTGGGCCCATGCCTTAACTAAACTAGATTAGGTTTAGTTTAATTTTAATTAACCCCGTTGGTGAACTGTGTCACTGACGTGTGGACCCCACACGTCAGGTTTGACCTGGACGGCGCCTGTTGACCCGCTGAGGTCAGCATGACATAATGCTGACGCAGTAATCCTTTTCTAGAATTAAAATAAATCAGAAATGATTTATAAATTTCAGAAAATGATCTAAACTTCTAAAATTCATAGAAATTCAACCGTAACTCCAAATTAAATAAATTATATATGAAAAAAGATCAGAAAAATCTAATCTATCCATCTGTACCATTTTCATGCATGTTTGAACAACTTAAAGTTGCTGTATAAGACAATTTGAATAAATGGCATTTGAAATGCCTTACATGGAGTTTGAATTTGAACCTAGTGTTCAAACCAACTCCATTTAACTTGTTGCTAGTTGCATTAGGCCAATCATCGGCATATTGCCATGTCACATTCATGCATCATATTGTTGCATGGCATTGATTGTGTTTCCTCTTTGTTTGTCGGTGATTGTTCCCTCTCAATAGACGTGGTTCCGACGATTATTCGATGACACCGATGAAGAACTATATTATCTTCAGAAGTGCTAGGAAAGCAAAACCCTCTTGTTCATTCCGATACAATCCCACTCTCTCGCTCCTGCTCTCTTTTACTGCATTAGGACAACACCGATTCATCTGTTACTTGCTGCGGTAGCTGAACCCCTTTATCCTCTGCATGACCTGTCATTGCCACAGTAAATAGATGAAACCCACTAGCATGAGTAGGAGTTGTTTGAGCCCTGTTGTGCCTACTCATTCATGTTTGTTTGTCATGCCTGCTACTGCTTAGAGTTGAGTCAGGTCTGATTCATCGGGAATGAATCAGAGGTGTGTGAACATGTCCTACTGTGCGTGAGCTAAGTGTGTGAACACAATTTGGTAAAGGTAGCGGTGAGAGGCCATGTAGGAGTACATGGTGGGTTGTCTCACTGAAGCCGTCCTCAGGAACTGAGTTCTATGTTTGTGATCCATGAAACAGCTACTACCATGCATTGGGCCCTGAAATATGACCCTGCTCGACTTCTTAATCACCCTTGTCCTCTGTCCAGGAGTTGCAAGTAGTTTCTGGTGTTTGTAGTATGCTGGAGGCCGTGCGCAGCGCTGACCGAAGGGGTGGGCTGTGATGCGGTAGGCACGTGGCACGGTGTACCGGACGCCCGTTTGGTGTCTCGGGAACCCTGCACACATCGTTTGGGGCTGTGAGCGAAACTCCGGCCGGATCTCCTCGCGGATGGAACCCAAATAGGCGATAAACCTGGACTAGAGACTTGAGTGTTTAGGTAGGTCATGGTCTACACCCACGTCGGCTTTCGCTTGAAGTCTGCCGAGCACATGTCGTGTGCAGACGCTAAGTGGTGGAAACATGTATGAAGAAGTACACCCCTGCAGGGTTAATATGATCTATTCGAATAGCCGCGTCCACAGTAAAGGACTTCTGGGTTACCTATATCAGTTCATAGACAAGTGAAAGTGGATACTCTAAAATAGGCAAGATAAGTGTGAGTGCTATGGATGGCGTTCTCGTAGGGAGACGGGAGCGGATCCATAGTGGTGTATTGATATGGTGAATATGTGGACTCGTGTGTGCCACCTAAAAGAGTTACTTGCAGTCGTAGTTCAGGATAGCCACCGAGTCAAAGCTGGCTTGCTGCAGTTAAATCCCATCATCCGTTTGTTGATAATGATGCTTATGTAGCTAGATCTGATGTAAGTCTTGCTGGGTACATTTGTACTCACGTTTGCCTATTTTATGTTTTTGCAGAGAGACGTCAGTCTCGCTAGTAGTTCCGCGTGGTCTTCAACGTTTAGCTTGTTACCTCAGCTACAATCTTGTGCCCTCGGCAGGATCTGGTAGATAGTCAGGCTTCTCAGCCTTTTTCATTTATAGTTGTCTGTACTCAGACATGTTAAAGTTTCCGCATGTGCTTTGACTTGTATGCTCTGAATGTTGGGTCATGAGACTTATGTTTGTAATATCTCGCTCCTCGGAGCCTAATGAATAAATACTTGAGTTGTAGAGTCATGTTGTGATGCCATGTTGTATTTGCACATATCGAGCATATTGTGTGTATGTTATTGAAATGCTTGGTATGTGTGGGATCTGACTATCTAGTGGTTTATCCTTAGTAGCCTCTCTTACCGAGAAATGTCTCCTAGTGTTTCCACTGAGCCATGGTAGCTTGCTACTGCTCCGGAACACTTAGGCTGGCCGGCATGTGTCCTTCTTCGTTCCTGTGTCTGTCCCTTCGGGGAAATGTCACGCGATGAATACTAGAGTCCTGTTAGCCCGCTACAGCCCGGTTCACCGGAGTCCTGCTAGCCCAGTGCTACAACCTGGATTCACTTGCTGATGACCGACACGTTCGATGCTGGGTCATGGATGCCTGTCCCTGTAAGTTTGTGCCACTTTGGGTTTACGACTAGCCATGTCAGCCCGGGCTCCTTATGATATGGATGCTAGCGACACTATCATATACGTGTGCCAAAAGGCGCAAACGGTCCCGGGCAAAGGTAAGGCGACACCCGTG
The DNA here is from genome assembly GCF_018294505.1 of Triticum aestivum. Taxonomy (NCBI): domain Eukaryota; kingdom Viridiplantae; phylum Streptophyta; class Magnoliopsida; order Poales; family Poaceae; genus Triticum; species Triticum aestivum. Next base: position 623,711,642 of record NC_057798.1, read on the forward strand.
GGAATACCATGCGTGAGGCCGCAAAGTGATATGAGGTGTTACATGCTAGATCGATGTGGCATTGAGCCGGGGTCCTAAGAATTCTTCTTCTAGAACTTTGGCACAATTATCCTTTCCATCATTTTCACGAAAGATATTAAAAAGATGAAGCATATGATGCGACCTCAATTCCTTTTTTATTTTTCTTTTATAGACTAAACTAGTGATAAAACAAGGACCTAAAATATTTGATTGCAAGATCTAAAGATATACCTTTGTAAGTGCATGCAGTGCCATCCTAGTTGGTTTTGGAGTATTGACGACAAACATGGTTGAGGGACTAATGTGTTTGTGAGAATTGCAGGATAACACAGGTAGTGTCCCTCATTGATTCGGTTTACCTACCAGAGATGACCCCTAAAAATGTGTGAAGACATTAAAGACAATGGTGGTTCGTGAAGACATTCACGACAAAGATTATGACGCATGAAGCTATTCACTTGATGACTATGGAGTGCGAAGACATAGTTGTTTCGTTGTTTCTGTCATGGAATTATCACGCCAGATGTCCTAGTGAAAGGACTTAGTCGTGGAGCCATCGCGACTAGGTTAGCTTAGAGGTGTTAAACCAGACAAAGGACACAAGGAGTTTATACTGGTTCGGCCCCTTGCAGTGAAGGTAAAAGCCTACGATCCAGTTGTGGTGGAATTGATGGGGTCTCAATAACCAGGGAGCAAATATGCTTTGCCTAGTTCTCGAGTTGTTGTTTCTTTTCCCTGAACCGCCGCTGGGTCATCCCTTTATATACATAGGTTGACGCACGACCGGTCTACAGAATCCCGAGGCCATCTCGTACAAGTGTCCGGCTTGGTTTCTTCCTTTCCCTAACTTACAATACAAGTTACACATCTCAAGGCGGTTTACATACATGGGCCCTAATCCGCCATTGGGCTCTAGGCCTCTAAGCTTCTATAGTAAAGCGCCATAGTCTTCGTCTTCACGGGCTTCTATACAGATGACTCCTTGTGAGTATAATCTGGCCCCTCCTGGGTGGTTTATACTCAGTAGTCATATCCCCAACATTAGGCCCTAAATTGGTTTGAACTTGTTCATGTCAATCTTCAACTTAGAGAAATTCTGATTTGAACATCTTCGTGTTGACCTTCTAAACCATCGTGACGTGATCTTCTAAAATCGCCGTAAACCGCCATGACATCATCTACGTAAAAAACACATAAATACTTCCCTTTATTAATTGATCTCCGAAGACCGAGGTGACAGCTGTGCCTCATTCTCCATTTTGGGCTCCTCGATTCCCGCACCTGCCTACTTATGCATTTGCCTTATAAATAGAACCAGAGGTCTTTTTATTTCCCCTTCCATGCCTCTTCGCCTCTTCTTCCTCCTCACGACGCCCGAGCCCTAAAGCTCCGCCGCCGCCCTCGACCTTCAAGCGCTGCATCACCCCTGGCCGTTGCATCGACCTGAACGTACCAGAAAACTGCGGCACCTCTCCGCCGCTCCTATGAAGACGGTAAGCCTTCTTTCTTCAACCCTAGATCTGCATTAGGATTACATGCATTCGTCGGTGTTCATCGATGTTCATCGGCGTTCATTGCTTTATCTTACTGTCCCATCGTATCTTGATGAACTTGATATCTTCCCCATGCAACCAAAGCTATAGTTTATTTTTCCTCACCATAGCATCCCTTCGTCCATGAACAGATCCCTTCTGGTCCTTTGCTGTTCTGCTGTCTCCACTTTAGGGCTTTGAGATTTTTCCTTTTTCTGAACTGCGCTAGATCCATAATCATAACTTTAGCCTGTGAAACCTGTTTCTACAACACTTAGTAATTTTCAGATTTGTTTCTTCCATACCACTGTAGGCGGTTTAACTTTTAGAAAATGATAATCCTTCCGGTACCATTAGCCCTCTCTTAAACCGCCAACTTTACCTTAACATCAGTATCCGGTTTAACATGTACATATGCTCTGATTGACTCCTTCCCCCGGCCTAACACCGGTTTATGCTTACGAGCCCTGAATCGTGAACCGACTTTTAATCTTCTTTTATAGCTCGTCACCAATAATGGCCAAATAGTTCTCTGCTTGCAATTGGGTTCCTTCCCGGGTTACGGCAGAACAACTGACTGGGTATGTTTTGACTGGCGCTTTAGCAAGCCAAGAAACCATCCATTGGAGAGTCCCGAGTACTGAGAATCCTCTTGAACCTCAAGATGGAGAAGTAGTTGTGTTTGTACATCATCTGGACCGAGGGAGCCATCCCGGATCAAATTTTTTCCGTGATGTACTTGCCAGCTTCCAACTCCACACTCAAGACATTGGACCGAACTCTGTGTCCAACATTTGCAATTTCCAAGTGTTTTGTGAGGCTTACCTGCAAGAAGAACTGACCGTTGAATTTTTCAGAGACTTCTTTCACTTGAACCGCCATACTGAATTTACCGACGGCCCCAATACTAAACTTGGCAGGGCATCGATTCAAAAAAGGAAAGAAGTCAATTTTCCTCATGCCAAACATCACATCCACCCCAAGGACTGGAATCAGACATCGTTTTACTGCCGGAATACTGCTCCTGATGATGAAAATCCTCTGCCGGGTTATCGTGCTCACCGGCTCAGCAATGAACATCCATTGCCTCAACGACTTACTTCTAGGGAACGATCAAAATATGTACCACAGATTTCTAAGATTCGGGCTTTTATGGCAAACGGTTTAATTGGTATTGACCTTGTCTGTTGCTGGGTTTAATGGAGTATCTTGCCCTTAAGCTGTTGCGTCGGGTTAATGTGTGAATATTCTGGGAATGTCAACGACCCTCAACGGCACACTGATATATAGTTAACTGATGACGAGATTACTGAAGCTGTCAAAAAGATTTTGGATGAACCGATATGTGAGTGCAGCAAGACTGGGCTGCGTCCCTTTTATGCCTCCAACAAACCGCCAGCTGTAAGAATTGTATCTTTCTGCTTTAATCCGCCCCCTTTTGACACTTTCTGATGACCTTCTATTTATCTTTGGAGGGCAATGATCCGTTCTGGAAGAGGAAACATCAAGACAAGCCGGCAAAGCCACAAGACAAACCGGTGAGAGCACCTCGTGTTAAGACCAAGGTCACAAAGAGGCCATCAAAGAAGAGAACCGCCGAGTCCCCTGATCCGGCCGAAGATGTTGATGACTTAGAATCAGAGGTAGAACTTGATTCTCTTGGTTCATTTTTCATGCACCTTATTGACAATGATCATTATCAGGATGATGCGGAAGCTAGCCATGCTGACAATGTGGATGTAATTTCCCTTTCTTCCGATTCAGATCATGTGCCAGTACAAAAACTCTGTCGCGCAGTCCAGAAAGTAAAACATTCACATCCTCTTGCTTATTTGGATCCGCACTTTTCTTTGAAGACACAGCAACACGAAGCTCGTCGCACAACCCGGCATAGTGGTCAACAAGTTACCTCCTCCGGTTTATCGGACACCCTGGTTCGAAAACTCCGTCCAGAGGTCTCTTGTACTTCTAATACATCTTATCCCAAGGCGGGTTACTTCCAATACCCTCTTAATCCGTCTGATTCAAATTATCTGGGTACCTCCAATTCATCCTCCGGCGAATCATCAGCCACACAGATGCCTCCCCTCAAGACTGTTCCCGGGTAAGCATATTACACTTTAACCTTTTATGTCTTGCACCAGTTTATTGTACTGACTTCTGCATCTGGCTTCTTTAGTGCCAAAGCCAGACTTAGCAAGAAAGCTAAGTTGAGTAAACCAACTGACGACAATCAGGTTCCTGAACCGGAGAAGACCCCCGAGGCTCATGATCCAAATGTTGATGCTGCTCTGGAAGATCCGGTACCTCAAGATCAAGACACTTTTGCCGAACCGGGAGAAATAAACCCAACCGGCCAAGCTGCTAATCCGCCAAGCCCATCTGTCAATCCGCCAAGCCCGGCAAGAACATCTGACAAACCGTCAAGCCCATCAAAGACTGTTGATGGCACCACAGATGATGTTTTGATTACCGGTTTTGGTCACACTGCTCCTGGCAATCCTGTCACTTTATCAAAGCACAGTGCTAAGGAAGAATTCTCTGCTGTGGACAAGGGCAAGTGGAAAACAGATTTATCCAGCTATGCTTACCTCAATGCTCAGGAACTCCACTCTGGATATCTAAACCGCATGTACACAAGTCGTGATTATGAGGCCGGTTTAGTCAACTTGATGAAGGAGCGCTATGAGGTAATTCCTGTTTGAACGTTTCATAAATTTTCCTTCCTTTTGCTTTATATCAACTCCAGTGTAGCCCCCAAGGGCCGGTTTATCTCTTCAAGATGAACCGGGACTTTGCTAAGAAAGACTTCAACTGTGTAGCCCCCAAGGGCCGGTTTGCTTCTTCAAGATGAACCAGGACTTTGATAAGAAATATTTCAACTGTGTAGCCCCCAAGGGCCGGTTTATCTCTTCTAGATGAACCGGGACTTCCTCTTGTAAAACTTATACTTGTTGAATTACTTCACATCCGGTTTATCAGATCAATTAAGCATTAGCCCCCAAGTGCCAAGATTAATACTTGTATTGAGCCTTGGGACTTTATCCATGCTGTTGATAAGAAATGATAGGTATTAGCCCCCAAGTGCCAAGTGCATAACTTGTTATGTGCTTGGGACTTCAAATATGCACTACCAATTTATTGAATGTCCTTTTGAAGGATGAACTTAAGAAGAAAGAATCCCAACTCGCCGATCTGCAGGAAAACATCAAGTCCCAGCAAACAGAGGCATCCAAGGCAAAAAATGAGCTGACCAGCACCTTGTCCTCCATGGAGAAATTAAAGGAGGAGTTCAAGAATGAACGGGAAAAGTGGGACGCTGAAAAAGCAACTATGGTAAAGCGGGCAGAGGATGCTGAAGCGGCCCTTAAACCGGTGACCGAAGAACTGACTAGCCTGAAGCGGCAAATCAACGCTATGACTTCAGGTGTCTTTGGTAAGTACTCTCTTCAAGAGCTTTTCTTAAACATCTTTGAAACTGCCGGTTTAACAGCAATTTCTTAAACCGTTACAGGTAGTCGTGTTGCTCATCTTGGCTCGGATATGCGCAAGAAATGGAAAGCGGCCTATACCTTGATATAACAACTGTATGCCGGCCCTCAGCGTGTCATCTGCACAGCCTCATATAATAAACTACCCCCACTTTGATCAAGGAAACATTGGCCAAGTTATCCATGACTCCTGCTCAGCTTGAGGAAATAAAGAGGTCAGCTGTGAGAGCCAGTGCTCTGTCTGCTCTAACCCGGGCAAGGCCTGGATAGCTGATCTTGATCCGGAAGACATTGGAAACGCCTATCCCAGCCAAAAAGAAGACAATTCAGATTTTGATAATGACGCCCTCAAGGCTCTGACGAAGGAAATGCGTCCTCTTGCAAGCAAACTGGCCGAGGAGACTGACTTGTCCTTCCACCGGTCGATCTATGATGCGGATAACAAACAGATTGATGCATCTGTGTATGAAGTGCAGAATCTTATCCCGCCAATCCGTAAGCACCCTTATGCCCCTGATGTTGAACTGTCCAATCTTATAAGCGACGAAGCTGTCTTCCGAGCTTTAACCGGGATTGACTGGGCAACCATTGACTTCCAGCCACTGGGTGGGGAGGAGGAGGGTGAACCGGCGCAAGATGATCCATCAACTTCATGTCAGCCTGGTGACGAATCATAATCCGGCAACTGGCTTTATTTCCGTAGATTGCGTCCTGTGCAACAAATAGTTATTCTTTTCAGCATCAAAGCGCCTTGTAATAGGCTAGTTGAAATACTTTGATCTACTGTCATCATGCACTACTGCATGACACTGTTTAATCCGTCATGATTGTTGCTATGCTTGCTTATGTGCCTTAGCAATTTCATGCAATCCTGTTTCTGCACATAAAACATTGTACTGGCGGTTTACCGCCGGACAAGTCATAATGCCCAATATAATGCCCTATGTATAACCAAGGCTGCAAGGATATCAAAATATGAAATAGATCATACCTGTGATATTGAATCATATCATTGGTTTACCAACTTGATTGTAGTAAGGGTGATAACCCAAATCTGGAGTGCTGATAACTCCTCACCATGCTTTGCTGGTGTAAACTGAAGCCATGCCGGGTTATGATAAACACCGGATGATCATCCTGGCGATGCATAGTCCACGCCAGACTGGGCTAACAATCACCGGTTTATAATTTAATGTGGCCTAACAACTTATAGCTGAAAGCCAAGCTGGGTTAACAAACACCGGATAAATTTGATGACTTATAGTCATGCCGGGTCAATAGACGCTGGTTCAACATAAAACCTTATCAAAAGAGAAAAATCTTGACAGACAAAGGCAAATAAAATCTTGTAGTCGAGGCTTTTCAAGGGCTGCTAGGCCCAAATTCGAGACTTTTCATGGGCTGCCAGGCCATTGAGTTAAACCATTTTGCAAAGCCTTTTAAGATGGACATGACATTAACCAATCGTCATTTTAACTTTGACAAGTTCAGGGTCTATATTAGATTGACTTGTCAAACATTCGGCGGGTCATACCAGGTTTACCTGGATGGAGTGGCTTACTTGATGAAGGCAGGTTAACCTGGGGTTTTAGGTGAATACACCTGGCTTCCAAGACTGGCTCGATAGCCTATTATAAGGGTCCCTTCAAACTCTTTTTGGTCCCTTCAAACTCTTTTTGGCCCCTTTGTCAAGCCTTGCACAAAGAGCCCACAAGTAACTTTGTGAGCTGTGCTCAATGGGTGCCTATGTTTGAGCTGTGCTTAGCAATAAGACTCTCTTTGGCCCCTTGGGTGTGAAGCTCCCAAGCTTTGTTGTGGCGTGATAGCCGGATTAATCGACAGAACTATGTTTTGTCAGCTGAAGCCCCCATGTAATCAAGAAATATGGGAAAAAATGACAGAGACCATGCTTATAGCAAGGATGCCGGTTTATTATATACATTGTCAAAATATGTACATAAGAGGAGCCTATGGCTCAGGTGTTGTAAGGCCGAAGATGAGCGATGTTCCACGGCCGACGGGTATCCTCCTCCGATTTGCGTGAGTCTTTGTGCTCTCGAACGTCGATGAGGTAGTATGATCCGATGTGCAAATTCTTGCTGACCACAAAGGGCCCTTCCCAAGGTGGGGATAACTTGTGCATATCGGTCTGATCCTGGATGAGCCAGAGCACTAAGTCGCCTTCTTGAAAGGTTCTTGTTTTAACCCGGCGGCTCTGATAACGCCGCAGGTCTTGCTGATAAACCGCCGAACGAGCCAATGCCATGTCCTGTTTTTCATCTAACAGGTCCAGTGCTTCTTGACGTGCTTGCTTGTTGTCCGCTTCAACATAATTGGCAACCGAGGGCGAGTCATGATGAATATCACTTGGGAGCACTGCCTCTGCCCCATAAACCATGAAGAACGGTGTATAACCTGTAGATCAATTTGGGGTGGTGTTTATGCTCCATAAAACAGATGGTAATTCCTCCACCCAACAGCCCGGCGTCCTCTTCAAAGGAACCATAAGCCGGGGCTTGATACCCTTCAAGATTTCCTTATTAGCTCTCTCAGCTTGACCATTATACTGAGGGTGAACCACTGACGATACATCAAGCCGGATGTGCTCTCGTTGACAAAAGTCCTCCATTTCACCTTTGGAGAGGTTTGTGCTATTATCTGTGATGATGCTGTGTGGAAAACCGAAGCAGAAGATCACCTTCTTTATGAATTGAACCGCCGTGGCTGCATCACGCTTGCTTACTGGCTCCACTTCAACCCATTTAGTGAACTTGTCAACCGCCACCAAACAGGTGGGTCTTCTTATCTTTGGACTGCTTAAAAGGTCCTACCATATCAAGACCCCAAGTAGCAAACAACCAAGTGATTGGAATCATCCTTAGCTCCTGAGCCGGAACATGAGCTTGACGTGAGAATTTCTGACAACCGTCGCACCGCCTCATCAAGTCCTCAGCATCAGCATGAGCCGTCAGCCAATAGAAGCCAAGACGAAAAGCTTTAGCAACCAAGGATTTTGAACCGGTGTGGTGACCACAGTCTCCTTCGTGGATCTCATGCAGAATCTCACGACCTTCTTCAAGAGAAACACAATGCTAGAACACACCCGAGACACTGCAGTTGTGTAACGCGCCATTGTGAATAACCATGGACTTGGATTGCCGGATTATCTGTCTGGCCAAAACTTCATCTTTTGGTAACTCGCCCCGATTCACGCAAAATATGGAACCGTCCAATCCGGAATAATATGTAGAGCAGCTACCAACTGTGCCTTCGGATCAGGAACAGCCAGGTCCTCCTCTGTAGGCAACTTAACTGATGGGTTATGCAAGACATCCAGAAAGGTATTGGGCAGCACCGGTTTACATTGAGATCCCAACCGGCTTAAAGCATCTGCCGCTTGATTTTTGCGCCGATCAATGTGCTCAACCAGATAACCCGTGAAGTGACCAGCAACAATATCCACCTCTCGTTGGTAAGCCGCCATGAGTGGATCCTTAGAATCCCAAGTACCTGAAACTTGCTGAGCCACCAGATCAGAGTCCCCAAAGCATCGTACCCGGCTTAAGTTCATTTTCTTAGCTACTCGAAGACCATGGAGCAAGGCCTCGTACTCAGCTGCATTGTTAGTAGAAGGAAACATTAAGGCAGAGAACATAACGAATTTTATCACCTCGAGGGGAAGTAGGTACAACTCTAGCCCCCCTCCAATTGCCTGGACCCATCGAAGTGCATATCTAGTATGTGTTATCCGGTTTGTCTTTCGGTGCCTGCAACTCTGTCCAGTCATTGATGAAGTCCACAAGGGCCTGGGACTTGATAGCTGTCCGAGGCATGTATTTCAACCCGTGCGGTCCAAGCTCCATAGCCCACTTAGCAATCCGGCTAGTTGCTTCTATGTTATGGATTATATCTCCCAAAGGAGCAGAACTTACCACTGTGATGGGATGGCCCTGAAAGTATTGCTTAAGCTTCCGACTGGCCATGAAAACCCCATAGACAAGCTTCTGCCAATGCGGATATCTTTGCTTCGACTCGATGAGCACTTCACTGATATAATAAACCGGCCTTTGAACTGGATATTCCTTCCCAGCTTCCTTGCACTCGACCACAATAGCCACGCTGACGGCCCGTGCGTTAGCAGCCACATATAGAAACAACGGCTCCTTATCGATCGGAGCAGCAAGAACCGGTGGTTCAGCCAACTGCTTCTTCAAGTCCTCAAACGCCGCATTAGCAACATCACTCCAGACAAAATTATCTATCTTCTTCAACATCTGATACAGAGGGATCGCCTTCTCTCCCAACCTACTGATAAACCGGCTTAGGGCCGCAATACGACCCGCCAAACATTGAACATCGTTGCTACACGCCGGTTTAGCCAAAGATGTAATAGCCTTGATCTTTTTCGGATTAGCCTCAATGCCTTTGTTAGACACCAGAAAACCTAAGAGCTTTCCTGTCGGAACACCGAAAACGCACTTGGCTTGAGCATCATCTTATAAACCCGAAGATTGTCAAAGGTCTCCTTCAGGTCATCTATTAGTGTCTCCTTCTTCCTGGATTTTACCACAATATCGTCCACATAAGCATGAACATTGCGCCCAATCTGAGTATGAAGACAATTCTGCACACATCGCTGATAAGTCGCCTGGGCACTCTTGAGCCCAAAGGGCATAGACACATACCAGAAGGCTCCAAAGGGAGTTATAAAAGCTGTTTTCTCCTGGTCCTTAACTGCCATCTTGATCTGATGATAACTAGAATAAGCATCTAAGAAACTCAAACGCTCACAACCCGCCGTACCATCAATGATCTGATCAATACGAGGGAGAGCAAAAGGATCGGACAAACAAGCCTTGTTCAAGTCCGTGTAATCCACACACAAGCGCCAAGTGCCATTCTTCTTAAGCACCAGCACCGGATTATCCAGCCACTCCGGATGAAAAACCTCAATGATAAACCCTGCTGCCAAAAGCCGGGCTACCTCCTCACCAATAGCCTTGCGCCTTTCTTCATTGAAGTGGCGAAGAAATTACTTTATCGGTTTAAACTTGGGATCAATATTGAGATTGTGCTCAGCGAGTTTCCTCGGTACACCTGGCATGTCAGAAGGCTTCCATGCAAAGATGTCCCGGTTCTCACGGATGAACTCGATGAGCATGCTTTCCTATTTCGGATCCAGATTAGTGCTGATACTGAACTGCTGGGATGAATTGCCAAGAACAAAATCAACCAACTTAGTCTCATCAACCGGTTTAATCTTCAGGGTCGGGTCATGTTCTATGGTGGGCTTTTTCAGAGGAGTCATATCGGCTGGATCAACATTGTCCTTGTAAAACTTCAATTCTTCTGCCGCGCAAACCGACTCAGCATAGGCCACATCACCTTCTTTGCTATCCAAAGTGATCTGACGACTCCCATGTACCGTAATGGTCCCCTTATGACCTGGCATTTTGGCTGTAGATAAACATAACAGGGCCTTGCCATGAACCTTGCATAAGCTGGCTGACCAAACTGGGCATGATATGGGCTCTAGATTTTCACCACTTCAAAGGTTAAGGTTTGTGACCTAGAATCACAGTCATCTTCAAACACAACCTCCAGAGCTATCTTACCGACTAGGTACGCCGATTTACCTAGTACCACCCCATGAAAAATAGTGTTTGCCGGTTTAAGATTCTTATCCGTAAATCCCATGCCATGGAAGGTTTCGTAATACAGAATGTTGATACTGCTCCCTCCATCCATGAGTACCTTGGTGAACTTATAACCCCCAACCTGAGGTGCCACCACCAAAGCGATATGACCCGGATTATCAACCGGGGGCGGATGATCCTCTCTGCTCCACATAATGGGCTGCTCAGACCAACGCAAGTAACAAGGCACTGCCGGTTCAACGATGTTAATTGCCTCTTTGTGAAGCTTCTGATCGTGTTTGCACAAACTAGTGGTGAAAACATGATACTGCCCACTATTCAACTGCTTCAGATGACTCTGATAACCCGACTGCTGCCGATTCCCTTGATTATTCTGCTGATTATAACCACCCTGGTTGTTTTGATTGCCCTGATTATTTTGGAAACCTGAGCTTGAACCGCCTCCGCCATAACCCAGCCCATGAGATCTAGGACCTGAACCGCCAGATGGACCCTGATCATACCGGATGAGATTGAAGTTTTTGAACTCTCGCATAATGAAGCAATCTTTCCATAGGTGCATAGCTGGATTCTCCTTCATCCCGTGCTTTGGGCAATGATTCAACAGGCGCTCCAGATTCATGCCTCCACCCTGCTGGGGCGGTTTACCCTTGCCATGCTGAGCATTGCCCTACACATTGGTGTTAGCCACAAAATCTAAATTGTCTGCTTTACGCTTACCATTGTTTCCGTGGCCCGCCGGATTAGGCTGCTGCCCCTTGGTGTTGTTGCTTTTCTTTCCCTTCCTCGGCTTTTCCTCGTCAGACTCGGGATCCTTGGTACTATCAGAGTCAGCATACTTAACCAGAGCCCCCATGAGGGTTCCCATGTCATTGCAGTGACGCTTGAGTCATCCCAACTTTAACTTCAAAGGCTTAAACTTGCAATTGCCCTCCAATGTTATAATTGGTGAATCTGCATTGATGCGGTCTGATGAATGTAAGATCTCAGAAACCCGGCGCACCCAATGGGTAGTCGATCCATTCTCTCCTTGAACACAAGTGGCCAGATCCACAATTGACATCGGTTGCTTGCATGTATCATTGAAGTTGCTGATAAACCGGCTCTTCAACTCATCCCATGACATAATAGAATTAGGTGGTAAACTCTTTAGCCAAGTGCGGGCTGTTCCTTCTAACATCATAGTGAAGTACTTAGCACACGCCGCTCCATCCACATCCAGCATCTCCATTGCCATCTCATAACTTTCAACCCATGACTCGGGGTGCAAGTCAGCAGTGTAATTGGGCACCTTCCGAGGGCCCTGGAAGTCCTTGGAAACCGCACATTGCGCAGGGCCGGTGTAAGACACGGCACCCCCAAAGTAGTAAAACCGACTCCTGGCTCCATTGTAGTAGTTGCACGAATTGTAGTAGTTGCACGAACCGGCGTAAGCTGCCGTTCCACATCCTGCACAATTAATCCGGCTCCTCGGCATGCTCGTCCTTGGTCCACCACATCCTGCCGGGTTAGGCCTCCATGGCGGATTATGGTTCCGTCCACTGCTTGACACAGCTGGCTCTTCAACATGCGTGCTGTAGCTCCGGCTTGGGCGAGGGGTAGAGTGAATCCTGTCCCGACTATATGAATAAGCCTACTGCTGAACCATTGCTGTCTGGAGTAAATCTCTAGCCCATCGTGTCTCAACCTCCGCGGGGGAATCACCATGAAAGGATCGAGAAGAGGTGTCTAGAGAGGGGGTGATTAGACACTAAGTGCCAAAAGTTGCAGTTTTTAATTTCTTTAAGTTTAAGTGGAGTTTAGGCACAAGTTTAACAATCACAATACATAGCAAGCAAGCATGCAAAGAGTATGAGAGCAGCGAAAAGTAAAGCATGCAACTTGCAAGAATGTCAAGGGATGGGATTGGAGTATGCAAACGCAATTGGAGACACGGATGTTTTTGTCGTGGTTCCGATAGGTGGTGCCATCGTACATCCACGTTGATGGAGACTTCAAACCACAAAGGGTAACAAATGCGCGAGTCCACGAAGGGTCCATGAACAAGCAACCTTGTCTATCCCACCATGGTCGTCGCCCATGAAGGACTTGCCTCACTAGGGGTAGATCTTCACGAAGTAGGCGATCTCCTTGCCCTTACAAACTCCTTGGTTCATCTTGTCGGAGGCTCCCAAGTGATACCTAGCCAATCTAGGAGACACCACTCTCTAAGAAGTAACAAATGGTGTGTTGATGATGAACTCCTTGCTCTTGTGCTTCAAATGATAGTCTCCCCAACACTCAACTCTCTCTCACAGTATTTGGATTTGGTGGAAAGAAGATTTGAGTGGAAATCAACTTGGGGAAGGCTAGAGATCAAGATTCATATGGTAGGAATGGAATATCTTGGCCTCAACACAAGTGTAGGTGGTTCTCTCTCAGAAAATGTAAGTTGGAAGTGTAGGTATGTTCTAATGGCTCTCTCCCTGAATAAAGAGGGGGTGGAGGGGTATATATAGCCTCCACACAAAATCTAACCGTTACACACAACTTACCAATCTCGGTGGGACCGAATTGAGAAACTCGATCGGACCGATTCAGTAAATCTAGTGACCGTTAGGATTTTCGGTGGGACCGACATGCAACTCGGTAGGACCGATATGGTTAGGGTTAGGGCATAACGCAATCTCGGTGAGACCGATTACACAAACTCGGTGAGACCGATTTTGGTAATAAGCTAACCAGAGAGTTGGTCAGGTAAACTCGGTGGGACCGATTCACCCATCTCGGTTGGACCGAAACGTTACGAAAGGAAAACAGAAGTTTACATTGCAATCTCGGTAGGACCGAATACACAAACTCGGTGGGACCGATTTTGGTAATGGACATACACAGCGAGATTACAATCCCATCTCGATGAGACCGAGATCCCTATCGGTGAGACTGATTTGCCTAGGGTTTGCGGCAGTGGCTATGACATCCGAACTCGGTTGCGCCGGATAGAAAGAATCGGTAGGGCCGAGTTATACTTTTTGGTTTTGGGTCATATGTGGATGTGAGAAAGTAGTTGAGGGCTTTGGAGCATATCACTAAGCACTTTGAGCAAGCAAGCCATTAAGAAACACCTCATCCCTCTTGATAGTATTGGCTTTTCCTATAGACTCAATGTGACCTTGGATTACTAAAATAGAAAATGTAGAGTCTTGAGCTTTGAGCTTGAGCCAATCCTTTTGTCCTTAGCATTCAAAGGGATTCCACATCCTCTAGTCCATGCCACTTCATTGTTGAACTTATCTAAAACATACTAGGTAAAAGTGTTAGTCCAACAAGAGATATGTTGACATTAATTACCAAAATCACCCAGGGAGCACTTGTGCTTTCAATCTCCCCCTTTTTGGTAATTGATGAGAACATACATCAAAGCTTTAGATAAAGATATAGAGAATAACTAGTAAAGCTTTGGACAGACATGCATAGGCTCCCCTTACATGTATGCAATCATGTGAATATGGAATATAGAAGCATATGAATGCATAACCATGACACATTGGACAATGTGTTACATGTTGTAACATCCCAAATTTTCAATTTGTAATGTTATACATAGATCATCATTTCATATCATATTTTATTGCTTTTGGTTCGATCCTAGAAATTCTAAGCAACTCAAGGACCCTCGGAGAGAGTTGGGGATTTCGTTATTTTCATATTTGAGTTTTCTCGAATTTTGAAAATAGGATCATTTGATTTTATTTATTTTATCTTCAATTATTTCGATTATAAAAATATTGAGGATTTAATAAAAAAATCAAATAAGCTTTATTTTGGAGTTTTTGATATTTTATTTGAATTTAGGAAAATGCACGATTTCCAAAACTCCATTTTAGGGCCAAGAAAATGTTCATCTTGTTCTAAATATTTTACTTAGACAGTGAAAATTTATTTTGGTATTTTTAGATTTATATTTATTTTCCTAGAATTTTCTTTCTATTCGGCGGAATTGTTTAAAAAAAACGCTCTCGCGCCCGACTGGGCTGAAGCCCAGCCAGGCCGGCCCAACCTAGCGCCGCCGCCTCCCCTCGCGCGCGCCGCCTTGCGCGGCACGAACGCCAAGGAGAGTCCAAGACGGACTCCTCCCCGGGCGCCCCCTGGCCCAAGCCAGCCACCGCCACCCTCCCTATATAAATCGCCGCCGCCGCCCCCTTGGATCCCAAAGCCACC
>NC_057798.1:623727099-623836029 GCF_018294505.1 Triticum aestivum
GCTGCCGGAGCCCCGCCGCCCCACGCCACCCCGCCGGAGCCACCCGCCCCGCAGGAAAACCTCGCCGGCGGTACTGCCCGAGCCGCCGCCATCGACCGTTTTTTAAGAAAAAATCCACTTCATTTTTTTAGAAAACCCTATTTTCATTTTTTAGATCGGTTTTTTTAGGGTTTATTTATTTAGCGAGCGTTCGCCCGTTCGTTCGTTTTAACGAACTTTCTTTGCCCTTTAGTTTCAGATAACGAATGTCCGTTCGTTAATCTGTTCGTCAGTTTTTCTTTTATCGGATTTTTTCGTGATTATTCTGATCACGATTTCTGATCCGACTTTCGTTTTAGTTTTTCTCTTCGCTCGTTTATCGGAATCAGGCGATTCAAGCGCCTAGATTTTTGTCTCAAAACCCTCTTTACGTTTAAGCAACTCAAACAAGTTTTTGTTTCTGTAAAATTTGACTTAGGTCCAGGTTAGTAAACGAAGCTCGTTTCTTTCGTAGTTTGATCTTCGTTGCTTCGTTCGATTTGATTCTTTTTGCCAACTGGAGTTCTTAAGTTGAACTTTCTGGTTAGATCTCTTATTTGAGTTTTACCTGTGCATCAGTTGAGTATTATTATATGCTTGTTTGTTTGTTTGTTTGCGTTAGAGTACCCGGATTGCGCCGCTTGCTACTTCGAATCCCTAGGTTTCACGGATCATCAGCAAGGCAAGTAACACTTTGATCATACCTCTTTACTACGCAGTTTTATTACATTAGATCAATCCTCAAACAATTGCATGATTAGGACCTGATTAATTTGTGGGTTTTGGGAAGTAGTTGAGGTAGTACCTATGTCCTGTTTATTATCAAACCCTTGGGAGTTACTTCTACGTTTGCTTATTATGCCATGCTATGCTAGTAGACGTGGATTGGGTGAGTGTATCCATGACAGATGTGAGATTGTTAATTAATGGTTTATTTAAGGTGGCAACTTTAATACACATCTGGGTGGATTGAGGTACCTGGGTATTCCAGGATTGCCTGTTTGTTTTTGGACCACCACCCAGGCTCAAAGGGATCATAAGATTGTTCATGCTAGAAACTTCTGTGTGCAGACACATGCTATTATGGGCTCTAGCATAGTTGATTAAGTCGGGCGAACTCTTACAGTGGTAGACTAGCAGATTTAGGGGATGTAGGTGGTACGGTCTACCCAATCGTAAGGTGCTAGCGCTTCTGAAAGACTATGTCTTGGTCATCCGTTTCTCAAACACCATGTAGTGCGAGAAAACAAACGGAGGCGTTCGAGTCTTGTGGGGAAAAGTGTGCAACCTCTACAGAGTGTATAAACTAATCATGATTAGTCGTGTCCCCGGTTATGGACATTTTGAGTATCTAGTACTTGGATTATCATGTGAATCTCATCATGTTACTTTAATTAATGATGTTGGGTTTTTAATGATGATACTTAATTGGGATTGAGAATGCTGTCAACCATTCTCAATGTTTAACAACTACCATGATAGTTAAATAAAATTTATTCCTTTGCAGTAGGGAAAAATTGGCTTTATGCAAAACTATAACCATAGAGCTTTCCACCAGCCAAATATGCATGTAGTATAGCCATGTCATTTCATTACTCTCTATGTTTTACATTGCCAGCATATTCCATGTGATGACCTGTTTTCGGGCTGCAACGTTCATGTTGCAGACTTTTCAGACGACGAGTAAGATGCCTTAGGATCGTGGTCCTATACTCAGTGATGACGTTGGAGTTGGTGGACTCACTTATCTTCCAAGCCTTCCGCTGTTATCGTTATTAGATGGCCTTAAGCCATATTAATTGTAATAAGCTCTCTTTTGAGACATTCAATGTAATAAGTGTGTGATTGCCACTCTGTTATAAATCCTTCAAGTACTGTGCGTGTCAGCATTACTGATCCAGGGATGACATTGGTGCACAAAGATCGGACTATTTGAGGTCTGGTCGCTACAAGATGGTATCAGAGCACACGCTGACTGTAGGACATGGCCGCTAAGCTAAAGCCCTAGATCACTACCCTCTCTTCTCAGTTCTTACTCCTCATATTTTCTACTCTCTTTTAGGATGGCAGATACAAGGAACAAGTTCATGCAACCGGATGAAGATACACCCTTTGGACGACACCTGAAGGAAGTCACCAAGTACCTGAAGATCGGAGTACCAAGCTTCACCGGGACCTACAACGCAACTTTACCCGAAGAGGAGCGCTGGATGATTCAAGTTCAAGTTCCAGGAAGGACTTTCATGCCCGTCACTGTGCCCATAGAGTTTTCCTTTGATGCACCAACCTGGAGTTTAGGAAAGAGCATGGCAGCCCACATCGCAATGGGACGTATTGGAGAAGTTTACCACAAAGAGCTTAAAGATACTATCTACCAGATTTGTGGGTGCCGAGATGAACAATGGGAGATGATCAGCACCAGGAAGGATAGATCAATTGCACTTTTCATCCAGGAGTTAAATCAGCACATTCGACGCCAGGAGAACCAGATGTGCGCAGGCATGATGGATCTAAAGAAGGCCATGACCAAGATCACGGAACTGGAGGAAGAACTCAAGTCTACACGCGATGGATATGAGGAGGAAATAGCAACACTAGTGGAGAAGAGCGATGATCTGAAGAAGAAGCTAAAAGTATTCATGGGATTCCCCGCGACAGAAGGAGAAGATTGCACTTGTCCAGAGAACTACATCATCCTCGACGACACCGACTCAGACCCAGATGATAGAGATGATGACTATGTTGATGAAGCTGGAGCAGATATCATGGAGTCTTCAACGGAGCAGTTTTTCTAGATGACCACCATAACAGTAGTAGTGTTTTCCCCCATGTATCTAGTATAGTATGAGCACTTTTGTAACGATAGATAGACCTTTGTATGCCCTTGCTTGATTTGAATGGAGTGTTTTGATTGGTTTTGTCCCATGTGCATATGGGTAGTGTTTTCCCTCTAGACCTCATTCTATTCTATATTCTCATCTTTTCTAAACCCTCAGATGCCTCCGAGATGTGACAACGGATTTGCTTTCCCACCGGAGCTCACTCAGTTGATCCAGCAGCAGAATGCCTTGATGCAGTTGCTAGTCCAGAATTAGAATCAGGGGAACAACAACAACAACAACCCACCACCACCACCACCTGTTGATCAGTTAACCCATTTTCTTAGGCTGAATCTGCCCGTGTTTTCCAGTAGCACCGAGCCGATTGTTGCAGATGATTGGCTTCGCAAGACAACCAAGGAGTTGACCACTGCAGGCTGCACAGATGCGGAGAAGGTGCGATTTGCCGCACATCAGCTTGATGGACCCGCAGCATCATGGTGGGAGAATTTCACAGCCACCTATCCAGTAGACACTATCACATGGGATCAGTTTCAGCAGGCTTTCGGTACTGCCCATGTTCCAGCAGGAGCTATGGCCATGAAGAAGCGTGAGTTTCGCAACTTACGCCAAGGAGGAAGGACAGTTGGTCAATATGTGGATGACTTTAGTAAGTTAGCACATTATGCCCCAGATGACGTTGCTACAGATGCAACTAAGCAAGAGAAGTTTCTAGAAGGACTGAATGATTAGCTGAGCATGTAGTTGATGGTAGCAAGTTTCAACAACTACTAGGAGTTGGTAGACCATGCTCTTATGACTGAAGGGAAGCATCAGCAGATTGAGAACCGCATGAGGAAGTATGGACAAGGAAAGTACAATTCTGGAGCTCAGCAGAAGCCACGTTTTACCCCGAAGTCGGGAGGACATTTTCAGCATACCCATGGAGGAGGTAGTTCACATAATCATAATGGCCCCAAGAATGGGAATGGAGGAAGCAACGGCCAGAACCGTACCAACCCATCAACCCTAGCTAAGAAAGATTTGAGCCAAGTCACTTGCTTTAAATGTCAGAAGACTGGACATTACGCCAATGAATGTCCCGAAGGCCAGAACAGAAATGGAAATGGAAGCTCGGGGAAGAAGCCGAACCCTTTCAATAGGGGACAGGTGAACCACGTTAACATGGAGGAGGTTGAAGCTCAGCCAGATGTAGTAATAGGTAAGTTTATGATTAAGTCATTTACTGCACTCGTTCTTTTTGATACTGGTGCATCGCATTCATATATATCAAAGGGATTTGTGGATAAGTATAAACTGCCAACCCAAGCCCTTAGGTCACCCATGTTAGTAACCTCGCCTGGAGTAGAGTATATGGCTAGCCTATGGTGTGATCAGTTACCATTAAGGATTGGTAGCTACCTGTTTTCGTCGGACCTAATAATATTGGAATCGCAAGGATTGGATGTGATATTAGGCATGGATTGGTTATCGAAGTATGGAGGGAACATTGAATGCGCCAGTACAACGATTTTTCTTACAATGCCTGAAGGAAGAAGGATCAAGTATTTATCCCGGCATGAGCCGAGGAGGACACAAGTAAATTTGTTAACAGGAGTTGTGCAGGAAGAAGTACCAGTGGTGAAGGATTTTCCTGACGTATTTCCAGAGGAGTTGCCAGGCATGCCACCGGATAGAGACATTGAGTTTTTGATTGAGCTTTTGCCAGGCACATGGCCAATATCAAAGAGACCATACAGAATGCCCGCAAAAGATCTGGAAGAGATTAAAAAGCAGATTAAAGAGTTACTGAATAAAGGATATATTCGCCCGAGTTCTTCGCCTTGGGGATCACCAGTACTTCTAGTGGAGAAGAAGGACGGATAATTAAGGATGGTTGTTGATTATCAAGGATTGAATGCAGTAAGAATCAAGAACAAGTACCCACTGCCGATGATCAATGATCTGTTTGACCGATTGCAAGGAGCTAAGGTATTTTCCAAGATCGATTTGCGATCAGGATACCATCAGTTGAAGATTCGAGAGCACGATATACCTAAGACGGCTTTTACCACCAGGTATGGGCTGTACGAGTACACCGTTATGTTATTTGGTCTGACTAACACACCTGCCTATTTCATGAACATGATGAACAAGGTGTTTATGGAGTTTTTGATAAGTTCGTCGTGGTGTTCATTGATGATATTTTGGTCTACTCGAAGAACGAAGAAGAGCATAAGGAACATTTGTGTTTGGTACTTGGGAAGCTCAGAGAACACCAGTTATATGCCAAGTTCAGAAAATTTGAATTTTGGTTGAAGGAAGTTGGATTCCTCAGACATGTTATATCCGGAGAAGGAATAGCAGTAGACCCCACCAAAGTTGTCACTGTGACAAACTGGGAAGCACCAACAACAGTTGGAGAGATCCGGAGTTTCCTTGGACTCGCAGGATACTATCGGAGATTTATTGAGAATTTCTCAAAGATTGCAAAACCTATGACGGAATTGTTGAAGAAGGATACCAAGTTCATTTGGACCGAGGAGTGTGAGGCCAGTTTCCAGGAGTTGAAGGAATGTTTGGTTACCTCGCTAGTGTTGCGACGCTTCACGTCGAGGACTTGGAGCAGTGCTTATGGAGGAGGGGAGAGTTGTTTCGTATGCTTCACAACAGCTGAAACCTCATGAGTTGAATTATGCCACACATGATTTGGAGTTAGCAGCCGTAGTGCATGCATTGAAGACTTGGAGACATTTTCTCATCGGAAATCATTGTGAAGTGTACACGGATCACAAGAGTTTGAAGTACATTTTCACGCAGAAGGAGTTGAATCTCATGCAAAGGAGATGGTTGGAACTCATCAAAGATTACGATATGAGATTGCATTACCATCCGGGAAAGGCTAACATAGTAGCCGATGCGTTGAGCCGTAAGAGCCATGTCAATACACTTATGACCGGAGAGTTGCCCAAGGAGTTAGCCGAGGACCTTTGTGAGCTATGTTTGGAGATAGTTCCGAGAGGCTATGTAGCAGCATTGGAGATTCACTCTACCTTGATGGATAAGATCAGATAAGCTCAGAAGACTGACAAGGAAATTGCTGATATAAAGGAGAGGATGAGCAAAGGCAAAGCTAAGGGATTTCCTGAGGATGGGCACGATACCCTATGGTTTGAAGATCGTGTTTATGTGCCTAATGACCCGGAGATCAGGAAGTTGATTTTGCAAGAGGCCCATGATTCACCATATTCGATTCACCCAGGAAATACCAAGATGTATTTGGATTTGAAGGACACTTTCTGGTGGACCGGAATGAAGAGGGATATCGCAGAATATGTAGCAGTTTGTGATGTATGTTAGAGAGTAAAGGCGGAGCATCAGAAGCCAGCAGGACTGTTACAACCATTGCCAATACCCGAATGGAAGTGGGATAAACTAGGCATGGATTTCATTACGGGATTGCCAGGACTCGTTCAGGCTATGACTCGATTTGGTTTATAGTCGATCGTTTGACGAAGGTAGCACATTTCATCCCAGTGAAGACCACTTACACTAGTGCTAAGTTGGCTAAGATATACATGAACAGTATTGTATGTCTGCATGGAGTTCCGAGGAGCATTGTATCGGATAGAGGCACACAGTTTCCCTCAAAGTTCTGGAATTAGTTGCACGAAACTTTGGGTACCAGGCTAGAGTTCAGTACAACTTTTCACCCGCAGACAGATGGACAGACAGAGAGAGTCAATTAGATTTTGGAGGATATGCTAAGAGCTTGTGCGCTAGATTATGGATCAAGTTGGGATGACAACCTGCCATATGTAGAGTTTTCTTACAACAACATTTATCAATCAAGTTTGAAGATGGCCCCTTTCGAAGCTTTGTACGGAAGGAGGTGCAGGACCCCGTTGTCATGGGATGAAGTTGGAGACCACCAGTTGTTTGGACCAGATTTGATCAAGGAGTCTGAACAGAAGGTGAAAATGATTCGCGATAGGCTGAAAGTAGCCCAGTCCAGGCAGAAGAGCTATGCAGATTCAAAATGCAAGGAGACAGTTTACAAAGTCAAAGACAGAGTTTATCTTCGAGTATCTCCACTTCGAGGAGTTAAGCGTTTTGGTGTTAAGGGTAAATTAGCGCCACGTTTTGTGGGACCATACAAAGTTTTGGAGCGTATGGGAGAAGTTTCCTATAGGTTGAAATTACCCGAAGGATTGTCAGCAGTTCATGACGTTTTCCACGTGTCCTAGTTAAAGAAGTTCCATGCAGAGATAGCTGATATACCGCTGAGAGATACAGTGCCACTAGAAGCGATTTAGTTGTTCAATGATTTGACCTATGAGGAGAAACCAGTCAAGATTCTTGAGTATGCCAGCCGAGTCACCCGCAACAAGGTTATCAAATTTTGCAAAGTTCAGTGGAGCCACCACACCGAAGATGAAGCCCCCTGGGAGCAAGAGGAAGATCTGCTGAAGGACCACCCTCACCTATTTTCTAGCCAACTCGAATCTCGAGGGCGAGATTCATCTTAAGGGGGGGGGGTAGATTTGTAACATCCCAAATTTTCAATTTGGAATGTTATACATAGATCATCATTGCATATCATATTTTATTGCTTTTGGTTCGATCCTAGAAATTCTAAGCAACTCAAGGACCCTCAGAGAGAGTTGGGGATTTCGTTATTTTCATAATTGAGTTTTCTCGAATTTTGAAAATAGGATCATTTGATTTTATTTTGATTATAAAAATGTGAGAGAGGGAATAAAATGACTTTCCCAAAATAAAGAAATATTGAGATTTTAATAAAAAAAATCAAATAAGCTTTATTTTGGAGTTTTTGCTATTTTATTTGAATTTAGGAAAAATTGCACGATTTTAAAAACTGCACTTTAGGGCAAAGAAAATGTTTATCTTGTTCTAAATATTTTATTTAGACGGGGAAAATTTATTTTGGTATTTTTAGATTTTTATTTATTTTCCTAGAATTTTTTTCTGTTCGACGGAATTGTTTAAAAAAAACGCGCCCGCGCCTGACTGGGCCGAAGCCCAGCCAGGCCGGCCCAACCCAGCGCCGCCGCCTCCCCTCGCGTGAGCCGCCGTGCACGGCACGGACGCCGAGGAAAGTCCGAGCCAGACTCCTCCCCGGGCGCCCCCTCGCCCAAGCCAGCCATCGTCGCCCCCCTATATAAATCGCCGCCGCCGTCCCCTTGGATTCCCAAGCCACCGCCGCCAACCCTGCCGCTGCCTGCCGCCGCCGCCGCCAAAGCCCCGCCGCCCCACGCCACCTCGCCGGAGCCACCCGCCCCGCCGGAAAACCTCGCCGGAGGTACTGCCCGAGCCGCCGCCGCCGACCGTTTTTTTAAGAAAAAAACCACTTCGGTTTTTTTAGAAAACCCTAGTTTCATTTTTAGATCGATTTTTAGGGTTTATTTATTTAGCGAGCGTGCGCCCGTTCGTTCGTTTTAACGAACGTTCTTCACAGTTTAGTTTCAGATAACGAGCGTCCGTTTGTTAATCTGTTCGTTTGTTTTTCTTTTATCGGATTTTTCCTCGATTATTTTGATCGCGATTTCTGATCCGATTTTCGTTTTAGTTTTTCTCTTCGCTCGTTTATCGGAATCAGGCGATTCAAGCGCCTAGAGATTCGTCTCAAAACACTCTTTCCGTTTAATCAACTCAAACAAGTTTTTGTGTCTATAAAATTTGACTTAGGTCCAGATTAGTAAACGAAGCTTGTTTCTTTCGCAGTTTGATCTTCGTTGCTTCGTTCGATTTGATTCTTTTTGCCAACCGGAGTTCTTAAGTTGAACTTTCTGGTTAGATCTCTTATTTGAGTTTTACCTGTGCATTACTTGAGTACTTATTGTATGCTTGTTTGTTTGTTTGTTTGTGTTAGAGTACCCGGATTACGCCGCTTGCTACTTCGAATCCCTAGGTTTCATGGATCATCAGCAAGGCAAGTAACACTTTGATCATACCTCTTTACTACCCAGTTTTATTGCATTAGATCAATCCTCAAACAATTGCATGATTAGGACATGATTAATTTGTGGGTTTTGGGAAGTAGATTAGGTAGTACCTATGTCCTGTTTATTATCAAACCCTTGGGAGTTACTTCTAGGTTTGCTTATTATGCCATCCTATGCTAGTAGACGTGGATTGGGTGAGTGTATCCATGACAGATGTGAGATTGCTAATTAATGGTTTTTTTAATGTGGCAACTTTAATACACATCTGGGTGGATTGAGGTACCTAGGTATTCCAGGATTGCGTGTTTGTTTTTGGACCGCCACCCAGGCTCAAAGGGATCATAAGATTGTTCATGCTAGAAACTTCCGTGTGCAGCCACATGCTATTATGGGCTCTAGCATAGTTGATTAAGTCGTGCGAACTATTACAGTCGTAGACTAGCAGATGTAGGGGATGTAGGTGGTACGGTCTACCCAATCGTAAGGTGCTAGCGCTTCTGAAAGACTATGTCTTGGTCATCCGTTTCTCAAACACCATGTAGTGCGAGAAAACAAACGGAGGCTATCGAGT
Source organism: Triticum aestivum (assembly GCF_018294505.1). Lineage (NCBI taxonomy): Eukaryota > Viridiplantae > Streptophyta > Magnoliopsida > Poales > Poaceae > Triticum > Triticum aestivum. The sequence goes on from NC_057798.1 coordinate 623,736,474, forward strand.
CTTGTGGGGAAAAGTGCGCAACCTCTGTAGAGTGTACAAACTAATCATGATTAGCCATGTCCCCGGTTATGGACGTTTTGAGTATCTAGTACTTGGATTATCATGTGAATCTCATCATGTTACTTTAATTAATGATGATACTTAATTGGGATTGAGAATGCTGTCAACCATTCTTAATGTTTAACAACTACCATGATAGTTAAATAAAATTTATTTCTTTGCAGTAGGGAAAAATTGGCTTTATGCAAAACTGTAACCATAGAGCTTTCCACCAGCCAAATATGCATGTAGTATAGCCATGTCATTTCATTACTCTCTATGTGTTACATTGCCAGCATATTCCGTGTGCTGACCCATTTTCGGGCTGCAACGTTCATGTTGTAGACTTTTCAGACGACGAGTAAGATGCCTTAGGATTGTGGTCCTATACTCAGTGATGTCATTGGAGTTGATGGACTCACTTATCTTCCAAGCCTTCCGCTGTTATCGTTATTAGATGGCCTTAAGCCATATTTATTGTAATAAGCTCTCTTTTGAGACATTCGATGTAATAAGTGTGTGATTGCCATTCTGTTATAAATCCTTCAAGTACTGTGCGTGTCAGCATTACTGATCTAGGGATGACACTGGTGCACAAAGATCGGACTGTTTGAGGTCTGGTCGCTACACATGTATCTTGGCTATATGCATCAGAGCAAATGATGTGAATATGGAAATGTACCTTCATGCTCATGAGTCCTACTTGCAAACAGTATGTACATCAGAAAGAATTCCTCATACACATGACTATGATGCATATACTTACCTCATGGTCTTGAGTTGTCTTAGGATGGAATGAACATGTGAAAATAAGGTTAGATAACACAGATGCACCTACTAGCCAGATCAAACTATAGAAACCGCAAGAGTACCAAGATTGGGATGACATGTAGAGAGTGAGTACTAAGTACCACCTTGTATATAAACATGTCCCCAAAGGTAAAAGATGTGCAAAGAATTGAAAGAGTTTCTTTCCCTTAGATGTCTTGCTCCCCCTGAATCTAGCATGGGATACTGGGAGAAGATAGGGAACAGAAAATCAGAGCTCAAAGAAACAAATGAACAGAGCTAATGCAAATAAGCACATATGAACATGTCTTTCCCCTCTAGAAGACATGTAACGTCTCTCCTCTTGAACACCAAGCCTCTGGGATCCTTTAAGATTACTCTCTCCTTGAGTATTCTCTCCCCCTAGAGATATGATTAAGCTTTGATGTGATCTCTCTCCCCCCCTTTGACATCAATTTCCAAGAAGGGTCTTCTGGAGTTTGTCATGAATTGGTTTGGTCCTTGAGTCACAGAAGCAAAGCAACAAGTTAATGTGATGCTGGTAGAGGAAAAGATTCATTGAGTGGAGCTGGATCAAAAGTGATGAAGGAACAAGTGTCAAAATGTCTTTCCTGTAGTGAAATCGGTGGCACCGAGTTGTATGCTTCGGTTGTACCGAAAGGATTCGGTTGGACCGAAAACAATAGACCGGTGGGACCTAGTTCATCACAGAGAAAACACTTGTCACCTCAGCTCACTAGACAAGTAAGTTCTCACAAGGATTTGCAAGGAATTAACTGAAAGATTTGCAATGAATTGGATGCAGGGATGCATAACAGAAAAATAAAAGAAAAGAAATCTAGATGAAGTTTTTTTTGAAAGAGGAAACAAATATGCATGACAAAAATGCAAGAGCACAGAAAAGGACACAAGAAAACTTTACCTAGAATTGGTCGGCGACAAAGTCACCTATGTTAGGGTATATTGACTTAGGAGTCAAGTGAGATCACTTGATCATAGGTCATACTCATCGTTTAAGCTCAAAATGGGGTTACCATTTTTAGTTTAAGCATCTTGATGTATTCACATCTTGTCGAGTTGCATTGACTCATGACTTGGAGTAAAGCTTCTCTAAGATGGAATAACATACCTTGGGTGGTGGTGGTGATCATGATCATGTAGTTGAACTTGTGTGAGTTGCTCAAGGTTGATGTAGCTCATCAAGAGATGGGAGCACCACCTTGGAATTTGAGTTTATCTTCCTACATGGGTTAGTTTTTGCAAGGAAGAGCACTTGTGTATCCAAAATGACAATCATGAAACTTAACATAGAATTTGTCAAAGGATATGTGTGAATGGTTTCGTGCTTCCTTGTCTTCAACCACCATTACGTAGAGACTTGGTGATGTAGAGATTGCTCAAGATGTGAGTGAGTTGCAATATCATAGATTTAGATCCATCCAAGTTCCTACAAGGGTTAGATAACATGCAAGGTGCAAATATATCCAAGATGTAAGATCATTATAAGAGAAATATCAAGGATTAGTCATAGGCTCTTGTCTTGCATGTATCAAGTGGAGTTCCTACTCCAAGTTTGAAGCATCAATGATGTTCAATTCACCTCTTAACCTGCAAAACACTTTCTCATCAAGTGGTTTAGTGAAAATATCTGCTAATTGTTTTTTGGTGCGAACATGCTTAAGATTAATGTCCCCTTTGGCAACATGATCTCGAATGAAATGATGAAGAACTTCAATATGCTTAGTTTGAGAATGTTGCACGGGATTGTGAGCAATCTTGATAGCACTTTCATTGTCACAAAGTAACGGAATGTCACGGCCGGTTTTCCAATAAAAATATTTATTGATAAACCAGTCTTTTGAGTCCAGTATGAGAGAAATCCTCCTCACTGGTAGACAATTTCTTGATACAATAAGCCAGTAGCATAAAATATATTACAGGGTTGAACTGCGGTCGCTCAACCAAATTATTACAAGCACGCCAATAATCATACCTAATGGCGGATAGGACACAGTGGTGTGGAGACATACTACTGACTCATGGATAGGTTGGTGGTGGAAAAGCACAGCGGGAAGGGAAATACAAGACTCTAAGAATATCATTTCATCGAACGTCGAGGTGAGGCTCGATAAATTTATTTGGTAGCGGAAGCGGATATAAAACAGTGGCCAAATCCAGGGTCACACGAGACTGACTGGGACTCCTCTAAGTGTCGGACTCGCTATCGAACTCTTCATCCATGAGATCGCCTTCGCCAGCATCTGGCCAAATCAACAAGCCAGTGAGTACTTTGAAAGTACTCGCAAGACAGTTCAGACGTAAGATATAACAAATGCGTGCATGGATGCAACATGATTAATTCCTTAATGCACAATAAATAAAATTGGCATAACGGGTAAGTAAAAAGGGAAACGGCGGTAGTCCGCCTGAAATTCCACAGAACATAAATAAGGACCGATCGGGTGTCTGAAGCGACGCCTCGAAAGGTGAACAAATAAAAATAAGGAAATGATGCCACAGTCGGGCATCTTAGCGACACCACATAAAGGGCTTTAAAAGAAATGCCACGGTCGGATGTCTGAGCGACATCGCAGAAAGGGCTTTAAACGTAATGCCACAGTCGGACGTCTGAGCGACATCGCAGAAAGGGCTTTAAAAGAAATGCCACAGTTGGACGTTTGAGCGACATCGCAGAAAGGGCTTTTAAAAGAAATGCCACAGTCAGACGTCTGAGCGACATTGCAGAAAGGGCTTTAAATTCACCAGTAAACAATACTCATAATAAACATTCAATCCATGAGAATAAACGGGTTAGTCCATCCACAGGGATAATCATTCAATCGGACTTAGCACTCATGCGATTCACCGGAGTCTCTGTCATCAAAGCTGACAATTGATTAGGATAAGATGGAACGAAACTTGACATGGAAGAGATGATTTGGAGGAATATATGACTCTGCAGAGTTTGTACAAATTTTTTCCCACATTCAACGGATTTCTGTAGTCACGAAGGACTAGTTCCGTTTATGGTATTTCGAAAGAAAACACAGCTAACCGGTACACACCCATCCTACCTCTCGATGCTAGGAATCACCCTAGTCATCGTCCAAGAAAAAACTTTTGAGACGGGGAGATCACAATCTCGAATAGCATAGGATCAAATTTATATACACGCGCTCTAAGGGGTGCCCCCCTCTCGGTCCTAACCGGAAACACCCATGCCCCCTGACCGGATGACTGGCTTTAATCCAGGGCCATGGAACCATCATCACGGCCTCTCCTCTTTGGTGTGTACCATGAAAGTGGTTTGCAACTTACTAAACCATATTCCTTGCGGAAAACATGTGCTAGTACAAGGAAGGAAATGATAGGTACTGGACCGATATGGTTTGACACTGAAGTCACATAGTCTGGCGTAAGACTGGCATGCTACAACACTGCCATCGTACCCATCCTCATGCCAACACATGGCCATTCATATTCACATTCATCCACGTATGGATCATTGAACTCACTCACCTTATTATCACATAAAATAACGTTCATCGGTATGCTTACCAACATGCCATGAAACTAACTAATTGCAAAACATGCCGAGACACTCATCATATCAAAAGTTCAAACATGCTTGCCTGGTTCAGAGTAGTCGGAGCCTAGCTCGGTGAAGTTCGCGGCTCCGTCACCTCCTTCGGTATCTACGGTTTAAAGAAAATATATGCGCTAACGTAAATACCAAGGAGAGCACAGAAGGTAAACCAAATATTTTTCAAATAAATCTGATAAAAAACTAGACAAAATTTTAAAGAGAACAGAAAAAGAATCAATCAAAAATACTTTTCTGATTAAAAGTTATAAGGGTTTTTGTCCAGGGACTTATCTGTAATGAAACAGAAGATTTCCAGGGGCTAGTTTATAAAAACAGAAAACGCTTCGGTAGCGACTATGCCAGCCCGAAGAGAAAACGCATTTGGCAGTAGGCGTTTTCAGATAACGCTTCGTTTAGAAAGGACAGAGAGGCTGACAGCGGGTCCCACTTGTCATGTTTAAATTTTCAAATGGGAGGGACGAGGCTCGTCGGCGCCCGAGAGCTGCTGTGGTCGCCGGCGGCGATCCACGGCGAGGCATGGGGATCAGAGGTTACCAATGTGCTCACCGTGTCCTTCCGCAACGGTGGGTGGTGGTGTTGGTCGCCGGTGAGCACCACGTCGACGGCGGTCTCAACTCCGGCGGACGGTGGTTCGGGCGTGGATGGAGCTCGTCGGAGAGGGCTGCAAAGATTAAATTGAGGTGGGGGTTAGACTATTGGGTGCAAGAGAGGGCTACGGACGAGGTTTGGGCGCCGGAGGTGGCCTCACCGAAGTGAATCGAGCTGGAGGCCGAGGCGGATCGGGGCGGCCGGAGCTGGGGAAGGAGACCTCCTCGAGGTCCCCCTAGTGGCCTGGCGGGGCTTTGGTGAGGAGTGGTGATGCTGCGTGCACGAGGGTGAGCTCGGGGCCCTTTTTATAGGCGGCCCGAGGCGGTTGCCGTGAACGGAGATTTCCGGCGAGCGATTACGGTGGCGCAGTGCTCGGTCGGGGTGGTTAGGGAGTCGAGCGTCATCACGGAGGTTCAATGGGGCCGTTTTAGTGCTAAACTGGCCGGGGTTTGGGTGTTTGGGTCGAGCTCGACGGAACGGGGTGGCGCGGGCCCGTCGGCGGCAGAGAGCGCGCTCCGTGCGTGCTGCGCCACGGCGACGGTGCCGCATGCGTGCGCTGGCACGGAGAAGGCCACGCGGAGCCACCAGAGGATTTGGGCGGTGCCGAACGGCGTTGCGCCGCCGTTCTCCTCCCTGTCGGCCGTTACGGGGAGCCGGCCGCCGCAAGACACGCCGGCGCAGGCGGGCCAGGGCGCCACCGACGCCAGGGTCGCGCCAAGTGCGCGTGTGAAGCTTCGGACAAGCAAGCGAGGCCGCGAGCAACGTGCCAAGTGCACTGTGGCCGCGTGACTGAAACTGTCGAAACTGAAAACTGAATTTAACTGAATTTCTGAAAGTGCAAGGAAAACAGTGCATGCAAGGTGTTCGACAGAATGATCCAGGCATGTAGGGATTTTTCCTTGAGCTGATTTTTGGTGGAGTGGCTTCTCATTGCTCAAATAGGCTGCCTGAATTTTGGTGGAATTTTTGGAGGAGTGTAGATATGAATTTCACCAAATTTGGCAAATCTGGTCCAAACTTGCAGAGACTGAATTTTGAAAATTTTGAAAAGAGGAGGAGTGGATCAAGATGGTTCTGGGTTATGGATGCTAAGGACAATCCAGGAGAATTGGTTTGAGGTCAAAACTCAAATGCAATAGGGCACTTGCTTTGAAAATCTCTCAGGCTCCAAATAATTTTCAGAATTGAATTGAGGGGAAAAATAATTAGAATAAAAATCCAAAACCAGTTTGGATTAGTTGGGACAGAGAATTTAGGTTGATCACAAGTTGTAGGGGAGGTTTTGGAGGGGTTTTACCACATGGGCAAAAATGCCAAGTCATGGTGGTTCCAAGATATGAAAATCCCAAATTTTCATAGAGCTTCACTTAAACAAAAAAAAAATCTCTCCTCAAAACCACAAAGTTTTTGATAAAAAACCAAATAAAAATTTTGGAGTGTCACAACACCTACCCCCTTAGGAAAAATCTCGTCCCCGAGATTTCAGCTGATCCTTAAATAAGTGTGGATGCTCTGTCCGAAGAAAATCCTCGCTTTCCCAAGTTGCTTCACTGTCGGTGTGATTGCTCCACTGGACTTTGAAAAACTTGATGGTTTTCTGTCGGGTCCTCCTTTCAGACTCCTCTAATATTCTTATGGGACGTTCTCGATAAGTGAGGTCTGGCTGTATGTCAATGTTCTCATGAGATACTTGTTTCTCTGGGTTGCTTACGCACTTCCTTAATTGAGAGATGTGGAACACGTCGTGAATGTCGGACAAGTCTTCGGGTAAGTCTAGCTGGTAGGCTACAGTGCCTCTTCGTGCCATTATGCAAAATGGTCCAATGAATCTTGGTGCTAATTTTCCTTTAATCTTAAACCGTTGCAATCCTCTCATCGGGGATACTCTCAAGTATACGAATTCACCGGGTTCGAAGCTGACCCTACGATGTTTCTGATCATAATAACTTTTCTGTCGACTTTGAGCGGTCTTAAGTCGGTCCCTGATTAGCTTGACTTTTTCCTCGGCTTCTCTGAGCATATCTGGTCCGAAGATGCGGCTGTCTCCGTTCTCTGACCAATTTAACGGGGTACGACATCTCCTTCCGTATAGGGCTTCGAAAGGAGCCATTTGCAGGCTGGCCTGGTAACTGTTGTTGTATGCGAACTCGGCATATGGCAGGCTGTCCTCCCAACTGGTTCCATAGGTGAGGACACATGCTCTCAGCATGTCTTCTAAAACCTGGTTTACGCGTTCTGTTTGTCCATCAGTCTGTGGATGGTATGCGGTACTGAAGGCTAGTTGGGTTCCCAGAGCCTGTTGTAATTGCTCCCAAAATCTTGAGACGAACTGAGTGCCTCTGTCGGAAATTATAGTCTTCGGGACACCGTGCAGACAGACTATGCGGGAAAGATAAATCCTGGCAAGCCTCTGAGTGGTGTAGGTTGTCTTCACCGGAATAAAGTGTGCTACTTTGGTCAACCTGTCAGTGATGACCCATATGGCATCATTCCCGTGTCGTGACCGAGGTAATCCGACAATAAAATCCATCCCTATTTCATCCCATTTCCACTCAGGTATTTTGTTAGGTTGCAGTAGTCCGGCTGGTCTCTGATGTTCAGCTTTTATGCGTTGACATGAGTCGCAACATGCAATGAAAGCGGCTATGTCCCTCTTCATACCGTGCCACCAAAATCTTTCCTGAATATCCTTATACATTTTGGTTCCTCCAGGGTGGATCGAATATGGAGTGGTGTGTGCTTCAGTTAAAACTTGCTGTTTAAGGTCTTCTATGTTTGGCACGCATAGCCTTTCTCCGTACCATAATATTCCTTCATTGTCTATGACGAATTCCGAGGCCTTGCCCATACTCAACTTCCTTTTAATTCCTTCAATGCTGGGGTGACCGGATCGAGCCTCTTTAATTTTCTCCACAAGGTGTGGTTGTATTTCCAAGTTTGATATGGTGCCTTCTGCTACCATTATCAAGTTGAGCTTGACAAATTCTTGATGGAATTCGGGCCTCAAGCTATGCAGATAGTTCCCGTTGGAGCTGGGGTTCCGACTCAGGGCATCGGCCACTACGTTTGCTTTCCCTGGATGGTAATGGATACCAACATCGTAATCCTTTACCAATTCTAACCAGCGGCGTTGCCGTAAATTTAGTTCTGGCTGCGTAAAAATGTATTTGAGGCTTTTGTGATCCGTATATATCTCACATCGATTCCCAAGTAGAAAATGCCTCCATTCCTTGAGTACATGAATAACTGCTACCATTTCTAAATCATGGGTGGGATAATTTTCCTCGTGTTTGCGAAGTTGCCTTGAAGCGTAGGCGACAACCTTGCCTTCTTGCATCAACACGCATCCGAGACCCTTTCTGGATGCGTCACAAAATACTTCAAAATTCTTGTGTATATCGGGTACAATTAATACTGGTGCTGTTGTTAATTTCCGCTTTAGCTCTTGGAAACTTTTCTTGCAGGCTTCTGTCCATTCAAACTTCTTATCTTTCTTGAGTAACTGTGTCATAGGCTTGGATATGGTGGAAAATCCTTCAATAAATCTGCGGTAATACCCTGCCATTCCCAAGAAACTTCGTATGTCTGTTACGCTGGCTGGTGACTTCCAGTCAAGTACGGCCTTGACTTTCTCTGGGTCCACTGCTATACCGTCTTGAGTCAGCACGTGGCCTAGAAAACCTACTTGTCTTAGCCAAAATTCACACTTGCTGAACTTGGCATACAATTGGTGTTTCCTTAGCTCTCCTAGTACAATCCTGAGATGTTCCGCGTGCTCTTCTGGTGTTTTGGAGTATACTAGAATATCGTCGATGAATACTACGACGAATTTGTCCATAAACTTCATAAATACTTTGTTCATGAGGTGAACAAAATATGCCGGGGCGTTAGTTAATCCAAATGGCATCACTGTGAACTCGTACAGTCCATATCTGGAGGTGAAGGCTGTTTTGGGGATATCTTCCGTTCGTACCTTCAATTGATGGTATCCTGACCTTAAGTCAATTTTTGAGAATACCTTGGCCTGAGCAAGTTGATCAAACAAATCGTTTATCCTTGGCATCGGGTATTTGTTTTTGACTGTGACCATGTTAAGTGCTCGATAGTCGATACACAATCTCAGCGTTCCATCCTTCTTCTTGGCAAATAAAATTGGTGATCCCCAAGGTGAGGAGCTGGCCCGAATGTATCCTTTATCCAGTAATTCCTTTATTTGCTTCTTCAATTCGATCAACTCGGATGGTGCCATTCTGTATGGTTTCTTGTATATGGGGGTGGTTCCTGGTGCTAGCTCAATGCGGAATTCTATTTCTCGATCTGGTGGCATGCCTGGCAGCTCTTCAGGGAATACATCTGGAAATTCACACACTACTGGAACCTTGTTTAGCTCAGAAAAGTCCACCTTATTTAATCTCGGTTGCGGGGGTCTTTTTCCTTCCTGGGCTGATACTCTTATTGTCTTCCCTTGGTGGTGTGTGAGAATCACGGTCCTGTTCAAACAGTCGATAAAACCTTTATTGGTGGTTAGCCAATCCATCCCTAGGATGACATCCAGTCCTTTATTTTCCAATACAATAAGACTTGCGTAAAACTCCAATCCTTCAAACTCAATGACCACATTCTGACAGTAATTCTGAGAAACTTGCTGAATCCCGGGGGACTTGATTATTATGGATTTCTCCAAAGGAAGCATCGAAAAATTATATTGCAAAGCAAAACTTTTCGAGATGAAAGAGTGAGAAGCTCCAGAATCAAACAAAACCATTGCAGGTATTGTGTTGACAGGAAATGTACCGAGTACGATATCCGGAGCATTTTGTGCCTCCTCTTTGGTTACGTGGTTCAGATGACCCTTCCTGTGGTTATTGTTGGGATTGAAATTGTTTCGTTTGGGCGCTGAATTATTGCCGCCGTTGTTCGGCCTTGGGGTTGAGTTCCTTGGCTTGGGGCACTGTTTGGCATAATGCCCTTCTTCTCCACAAGCGTAACAAGTAACGCCGGGGCGATAGGTGAATTCCTTGTCCCTTGCATGAAAATTCTTGATTGGGCGTGAGACATTGGATGAGAATTTGGGTGTCCCACCCTTTTTAAAATCTATCTTGCTTCGGTGATTGCGAGTGTGATTAGTCTGGTCCCTTTTTCGCTTGCGGATATCTTCCAGACTGCGTCTCTCATTTTCCAGAGTAATGGCCTTGTCCACCAGCGTTTTAAAATCAGGAAAAGTGTGCACGACCAGTTGGCATTTAAGTGCGGGCGCCAGACCGTCAAGGAATTTCTCCATCTTCTTGATTTCAGTCATACGCTCCTCATTGGCGTAGCGGGATAATAGGGTAAATTGACTGTTGCAATCTGACACTGTCATGTTCCTTTGTTTGAGGTCATCAAATTCTCTCTTCTTCATTTTCATAATACTCTTAGGAATATGTGCACCACGAAAACCTTCCTTGAAATCATCCCAGGTTATGTCATTTTCGTTGGGATGCATGTGCAGAAAATTCTCCCACCACGATGCGGCTGCTCCTATGAGATAGTGTGGAGCATATAGTATTTTCTCGAGATCTGAACACTTTGCAATAATTAATTTCCTCTCCATATCTCGAAGCCAGTCCTCGGCTTCAAGAGGCTTGTCAGTGAGAAAAAATGTTTGAGGACGTGTCTTCTGTAGCTCAGATAACTTGGAATGTTGCTGATACTGTCCATGATGATTCCCCATGTTGATGACTTGGTTCATCATCTCGCGATGTTGTTGCTGACTCTGTTCATAAAGGCGGCACATTTGTGAAAGTGCCGATTCACTGCCTTGTTGGCTTGACTGTCCCTGAGTGAACTCATTGTTGGGTTGAGTATCATGAATTTCCTCTGGTGGAGTTGGCATGGAACGTGTCCAAGGACGAGACATTTTTCACTCTGGGAAAAGTATTTTTGTAAAACTCTTAAGAAAAGCGGAAAGAGTCGCAAAATAAAACCATAACTGCATAAAGCTGGCAGATATTATTAAATACCCAAGCTTACTTAAGAAAAACAAATCGACTTGCGCACGGAGAAGGACTTCTTATTTCATATCTTACACGCGGGCGGTAATTATACAGTATATCACTCAGGATATGCGTACATAATCCTGACATGTTATTAAGGCTAGTGCACTTCTCCAGATCCTACATGATGCGCAAATAGGCTACTTCTCACAGCCTATGCACATATCTTACAAAGTGGTACAATACACGGCAGCTAAGCGTACTTAGGCAGAGATGTTGACGATCTCCCTTGCCCTGCCGAGGGCGAGGCGTAGCGAGGTTGGGGACTCGACTTCCTCCTCGCTAATGGGCTCCATACGTGTAGTGTTGCGCAGAGCGGGCGGAGCGGTTGCCAGGAGCGGAGCAACACGTACAGGAGTGGGCGCGAAGGTTGGTGTAGTGCGCGCTGGAGTGGGTGCAATGACTTGGTTAAATTCTTCGGTAGAAGGCAGGCGACGAGTAGGCGTAAAAGATGCTGATGACGAGACAAAAGTCGGTGGCGGAGCGATGGGTAGGAGCTCCCTCCTGTTGGCAGCACAGCCATGGACTGAGTCCATGCGGGTAGCTACGAAGTCGTCCACCAGGTTGTCGAAGGCTGCCTCCAGGGCCCGGAGATACTCAATGAGCATCTCAAAAGCCTCGTCTCGTTCTCCTCTGGGCAGGAGTATGCGTAGTGACAGGTGTAAGGCACATGGCACGGAAGATAACGGTAACGACGAGTCTTCATCACGGGAAGGACATCCCTGAGACGAGCTATCGCCTCGCGGGCTGCCATCTGCATAGCATGCCTCTCCGTAGGCATGGCTCTTCCCACGAACCGGAAGCAGCGCAACTCACCACGCCCTCCCCTGAACTGCACCGCGGCCTGGTGCATGGTCAGACTGTCGTTGACTCGGTGCTGGTATAGTGTGAAGACTGGGCGCGCGGATGGCCCCATCGCGACCTGAACGATGGAAGAAAGAAGCTTGACGAACCCATCGGGCACGTTGGCGAAGGTCTGAGACTCGCAGCTGACGTCGGCCATCTACAAAAGTAGGCAAAATTCTGCAGGGTCAGATCATAAATTTATGCTGACTGACAGAAAATGACTACAATTGCAAAAGCATAAAATAGCCCTGTCATGCTAATAACTAATTAGTGATCGCAACTAGTGGCTTCCTACAGTCAGCCTGGCTCTGATACCAAGCTTGTCACGGCCGGTTTTCCAATAAAAATATTTATTGATAAACCAGTCTTTTGAGTCCAGTATGAGAGAAATCCTGCTCACTGGTAGACAATTTCTTGATACAATAAGCCAGTAGCATAAAATATATTACAGGGTTGAACTGCGGTCGCTCAACCAAATTATTACAAGCACGCCAATAATCATACCTAATGGCGGACATGACACAGTGGTGTGGAGACATACTACTGACTCATGGATAGGTTGGTGGTGGAAAAGCACAGCGGGAAGGGAAATACAAGACTCTAAGAATATCATTTCATCGAACGTCGAGGTGAGGCTCGATAAATTTATTTGGTAGCGGAAGCGGATATAAAATAGTGGCCAAATCCAGGGTCGCACGAGACTGACTGGGACTCCTCTAAGTGTCGGACTTGCTATCGAACTCTTCATCCATGAGATCGCCTTCGTCAGCATCTGGCCAAATCAACAAGCCAGTGAGTACTTTGAAAGTACTCGCAAGACAGTTCAGACGTAAGATATAACAAATGCGTGCATGGATGCAACATGATTAATTCCTTAATGCACAATAAATAAAATTGGCATAACGGGTAAGTAAAAAGGGAAACGGCGGTAGTCCGCCTGAAATTCCACAGAACATAAATAAGGACCGATCGGGTGTCTGAAGCGACGCCTCGAAAGGTGAACAAATAAAAATAAGGAAATGATGCCACAGTCGGGCATCTTAGCGACACCACATAAAGGGCTTTAAAAGAAATGCCACGGTCGGATGTCTGAGCGACATCGCAGAAAGGGCTTTAAAAGTAATGCCACAGTCGGACGTCTGAGCGACATCGCAGAAAGGGCTTTAAAAGAAATGCCACAGTCGGACGTCTAAGCGACATCGCAGAAAGGGCTTTTAAAAGAAATGCCACAGTCGGACGTCTGAGCGACATCGCAGAAAGGGCTTTAAATTCACTAGTAAACAATACTCATAATAAACATTCAATCCATGAGAATAAACGGGTTAGTCCATCCACAGGGATAATCATTCAATCGGACTTAGCACTCATGCGATTTCACCGGAGTCTCTGTCATCAAAGCTGACAATTGATTAGGATAAGATGGAACGAAACTTGACATGGAAGAGATGATTTGGAGGAATATATGACTCTGCAGAGTTTGTACAAAATTTTTCCCACAGTCAACGGATTTCCGTAGTCACGAAGGACTAGTTCCGTTTATGGTATTTCGGAAGAAAACACAGCTAACCGGTACACACCCATCCTACCTCTCGATGCTAGGAATCACCCTAGTCATCGTCCAAGAAAAAACTTTTGAGACGGGGAGATCACAATCTCGAATAGCATGGGATCAAATTTATATACGCGCGCTCTAAGGGGTGCCCCCCTCTCAGTCCCAACCGGAAATACCCATGCCCCCTGACCGGATGACTGGCTTTAATCCAGGGCCATGGAACCATCATCACGGCCTCTCCTCTTTGGTGTGTACCATGAAAGTGGTTTGCAACTTACTAAACCATATTCCTTGCGGAAAACATGTGGTAGTACAAGGAAGGAAATGATAGGTACTGGACCGATATGGTTTGACACTGAAGTCACATAGTCTGGCGTAAGACTGGCATGCTACAACACTGCCATCGTACCCATCCTCATGCCAACACATGGCCATTCATATTCACATTCATCCACGTATGGATCATTGAACTCACTCACCTTATTATCACATAAAATAACGTTCATCGGTATGCTTACCAACATGCCATGAAACTAACTAATTGCAAAACATGCCGAGACACTCATCATATCAAAAGTTCAAACATGCTTGCCTGGTTCAGAGTAGTCGGAGCCTAGCTCGGTGAAGTTCGCGGCTCCGTCACCTCCTTCGGTATCTACGGTTTAAAGAAAATATATGCGCTAACGTAAATACCAAGGAGAGCACAGAAGGTAAACCAAATATTTTTCAAATAAATCTGATAAAAAACTAGACAAAATTTTAAAGAGAACAGAAAAAGAATCAATCAAAAATACTTTTCTGATTAAAAGTTATAAGGGTTTTTGTCCAGGGACTTATCTGTAATGAAACAGAAGATTTCCAGGGGCTAGTTTATAAAAACAGAAAACGCTTCGGTAGCGACTATGCCAGCCCGAAGAGAAAACGCATTTGGCAGTAGGCGTTTTCAGATAACGCTTCGTTTAGAAAGGACAGAGAGGCTGACAGCGGGTCCCACTTGTCATGTTTAAATTTTCAAATGGGAGGGACGAGGCTCGTCGGCGCCCGAGAGCTGCTGTGGTCGCCGGCGGCGATCCACGGCGAGGCATGGGGATCAGAGGTTACCAATGTGCTCACCGTGTCCTTCCGCAACGGTGGGTGGTGGTGTTGGTCGCCGGTGAGCACCACGTCGACGGCGGTCTCAACTCCGGCGGACGGTGGTTCGGGCGTGGATGGAGCTCGTCGGAGAGGGCTGCAAAGATTAAATTGAGGTGGGGGTTAGACTATTGGGTGCAAGAGAGGGCTACGGACGAGGTTTGGGCGCCGGAGGTGGCCTCACCGAAGTGAATCGAGCTGGAGGCCGAGGCGGATCGGGGCGGCCGGAGCTGGGGAAGGAGACCTCCTCGAGGTCCCCCTAGTGGCCTGGCGGGGCTTTGGTGAGGAGTGGTGATGCTGCGTGCACGAGGGTGAGCTCGGGGCCCTTTTTATAGGCGGCCCGAGGCGGTTGCCGTGAACGGAGATTTCCGGCGAGCGATTACGGTGGCGCAGTGCTCGGTCGGGGTGGTTAGGGAGTCGAGCGTCATCACGGAGGTTCAATGGGTCCGTTTTAGTGCTAAACTGGCCGGGGTTTGGGTGTTTGGGTCGAGCTCGACGGAACGGGGTGGCGCGGGCCCGTCGGCGGCAGAGAGCGCGCTCCGTGCGTGCTGCGCCACGGCGATGGTGCCGCATGCGTGCGCTGGCATGGAGAAGGCCACGCGGAGCCACTAGAGGATTTGGGCGGCGCCGAACGGCTTTGCACCGCCGTTCTCCTCCCTGTCGGCCGTTACGGGGAGCCGGCCGCCGCAAGACACGCCGGCGCAGGCGGGCCAGGGCGCCACCGACGCCAGGGTCACGCCAAGTGCGCGTGTGAAGCTTCGGACAAGCAAGCGAGGCCGCGAGCAACGTGCCAAGTGCACTGTGGCCGCGTGACTGAAACTGTCGAAACTGAAAACTGAATTTAACTGAATTTCTGAAAGTGTAAGGAAAACAGTGCATGCAAGGTGTTCGACAGAATGATCCAGGCATGTAGGGATTTTTCCTTGAGCTGATTTTTGGTGGAGTGGCTACTCATTGCTCAAATAGGCTGCCTGAATTTTGGTGGAATTTTTGGAGGAGTGTAGATATGAATTTCACCAAATTTGGCAAATCTGGTCCAAACTTGCAAAGACTGAATTTTGAAAATTTTGAAAAGAGGAGGAGTGGATCAAGATGGTTCTGGGTTATGGATGCTAAGGACAATCCAGGAGAATTGGTTTGAGGTCAAAACTCAAATGCAATAGGGCACTTGCTTTGAAAATCTCTCAGGCTCCAAATAATTTTCAGAATTGAATTGAGGGGAAAAATAATTAGAATAAAAATCCAAAACCAATTTGGATTAGTTGGGACAGAGAATTTAGGTTGATCACAAGTTGTAGGGGAGGTTTTGGAGGGGTTTTACCACATGGGCAAAAATGCCAAGTCATGGTGGTTCCAAGATATGAAAATCCCAAATTTTCATAGAGCTTCACTTAAACAAAAAAAAAATCTCTCCTCAAAACCACAAAGTTTTTGATAAAAAACCAAATAAATTTTTTGGAGTGTCACATGGAACATGTTCCACATATATCCCATAATCTTTAAGAGTTTGTGTCATTGAAAGTAATTGAGCACAACATGAACCAGCGGCAATGTATTCCGCTTTGGCGGTGGATAAGGATACCGAGTTTTGTTTCTTGGAAGACCAAGATACAAGAGATCTACCAAGAAATTGACAAGTACCCGAAGTGGACTTTTTATCAACCTTGTCGCCGGCATAGTCCGAGTCGGAGTAGCCAACAAGATCGAAAGAGGCCCTCTTTGGATACCAAATGCCAAAGTTTGCTATATGGATTAAGTATCTCACTCTCCTTTTCACGGCCTTAAGATGACATTCTTTAGGAGCAGCTTGATACCGTGCACACATGCACACACTTAGCATAATATCGGGACATGAAGCACATAGATATAACAATGAACCAATCATAGGGCGATAAACCTTTTGATCGACCGGTTCACCATCTTTGGTCAAATAAAGATGTCCACTAGTAGGCATGGGTGTAGTCATACCTTTGCATTCTTGCATATTGAACTTCTTGAATAAGTCCTTGGTGTACTTCGTTTGAGAAACAAACGTACCTTCCTTAGTTTGCTTGATTTGCAAACCAAGAAAGAATTTGAGTTCACTCATCATAGACATCTCAAACTTCTCCAACATTAGCTTTCCAAACTTTTCACTAAAATGAGGGTTAGTTGATCCAAATATAATATCGTCGACATAAATTTGGCATACAAATAGTTCTCCATTAACCCTTTTAGTAAAAATAGTAGAATCTATCTTACCAATTTCAAAGCCTTTTTCAATAAGGAACTTGGTCAAGCATTTATACCATGCTCTAGGAGCTTGTTTGAGTCCATAAAGAGCTTTGTGAAGTTCGTAAACATGATTAGGTTTCTTAGGATTGACAAAGCCGGGAGGTTGCTTAACATAGACTTCCTCCTCTATTTCACCATTTAAAAAGGCACTTTTAATGTCCATTTGGTATAAGGTGATATCATGGTGATTAGCATAGGCAAGTAAGATGCGAATGGACTCAAGTCTAGAACTAGGAGCATATGTCTCACCATAGTCCATACCTTCGACTTGTGTGTAGCCTTGGGAGACGAGACATGCTTTGTTGCGAACTACTTGTCCATATTCATCTTGCTTGTTGCGAAACACCCATTTGGTACCGATGATGTTGTGGTTGTTGTCGGGCTGCTCAACTAATGTCCAAACTTGATTTCTCTCAAAGTTGTGTAGCTCTTCATGCATAGCATTTATCCAATCCGGATCTTCCAATGCTTCTTCAACCTTCATAGGTTCAATGCTAGAGATGAATGAATAGTGTTCACAAAAGTTAGCTAAACGAGTTTTTGAGCGAGTGATTCTCCGGGTTTGGATATCATTGTAGATTTTCTCGACGGGATGGTCTCTAGTAATTCTTGCTCGGACTCGTGAAAGCTTTTGCTTGGGTCTTGGTTGAACATCTTCTTCATCTTGTTCTTCTTCTTGGCCTTTGTTGTGGAAATATCACGTCAGATGTCCTCGTGTAAGGACTTAGTCATGGAGCCATCGCGACGGGTTAGCTTAAAGGGGTTAAACCGGACAAAGGACACAAGGGATTTTATACTAGTTCGGCCCCTTCGATGAAGGTAAAGGCCTACATCTAGTTGTGATCTGATTATTGGGGTCTTGCTAACCAGGGAGCTAAACAAGCTATGCCTGGCTATCGAGTTGTGTTTCTTGTCCCTGAACCACCGCCGGGTCGTCCCCTTATATACACGGGTTGACGCCCGGCCGGCTTACAGAGTCCCGAGGCCGACTCATACAAGTGTTCGTCTCAGTCTCTCCTTTCCTTATCTTACAATACAAGTTATATGACTATGGCGGTTTACCACTATGGGCCCTAATCCGCCTCTGGGCTCCGGGCCTCTAAGCTTCATAGTAAAGCGCCATCTTCTTAGTCTTCGTGGGCTTCAATATAGTTGAGGGTGAACCGACCCCTCCTGGGAGGTTTACACTCAGTAGTTATTTCCCCAACATTAGGCCCCAGATTGATTTGAACCTGTTCATGTCAATCTTCAACACTTAGAAAAATCCTGTGAACATCTTCCTTCATTTCTCGTAAACCGCCATGATGTATTCCCTTTATAGATCTTGTTAAACCCCGTGACATCATCCTCTAGACACAACAACATATCATCATGATGTCATCTCTGTAAAAAAAGAATAAAAAGATTCCCTTCATTTAATGTCATCCCAGAAATCGAGGCGACAGCTGCGCCACTCGCCGCTTTGGTCTCCTCAATTCTTGCGCCTGTCACTTATCCTCTGCCTTATTATAAATAAGCCTGACGGACCCTTTCATTTTTCTCCCCTTTCTTCTCATCTTCCTCCTCGCGACCCGAAGGACCTCAGCGCCGCTGCCTCCGTCGTCTTTCAAATCTGCACCGACCCAGGCCGCTGCATCACCCTGTTCGTACCAGAAATCCTGCCGCGTTCCTCCGCCGCTGAGCGGCCCTGGTAAGTCCACTCTTCTGTAACCCTAGATCTTCATTAGGGTTTTCAAGTTCATCCATGTCGGCCGCTGTTCATCAGTTCTTCTGTGTTCCTCCCTCTAGTCTTTATACTGCGTATACATATGTACACCTGATAGTTTTAGACTGCGGCTAGATCTATGTTGTCACTTCTCCCAACCATAGCATCATTCCACTTCTGAATAAACTCCGCCTGGTTCGTCACTGTTCCTCTTAGCGCCATTGTAGGGCTCAGTAAAATTTTCTTTAGTTATCCACGGTAGTTCCAAAATTGTACTGTGATATTGTGAAACCTGTTTTTGTAACACTTAGTAAATTTTGAACCCTGGTCCTTCTGCCTTCGGGCGGTTTAACCTGTGATAACCAACCCGCCATATATCATTAGCCCTCTCTTAAACCGCCAACTGAACTTGAACGTCAATTTGCTGGTTTAACACTGAATTGTACACTCAAACCGTTAAATTGTAAACCGACCTTTATTTGTCCTTTCACAGTTTTTCCTTTCGGGATGGCCAAACAATTCTCTTCCTGCAATTGGGTTCCATCCAAGATCACTGAGACACAAATCAATGGATATGTCACCACTGGCGCTTTAGCCTCAAAAAGGGTCCTTCATTGGCGTGTTCCGGGTTCTGAATGTCCACCTGAACCTCAAGATGGAGAAGTGATTGTATTTATGCAACACTTAGACCGGGGATTCAGCCCGCCCGGATCAAAATTCCAGGATGTCCTCGCAAGTTTCCAACTCCATCCACAAGATATTGGACCGAACTCCGTGTCCAATATATGGAATTTTCAAGTATTCTGCGAAGTCTACCTTCAAGAAGAACCATCTGTGGAGTTGTTCTGGGATTTTTTTAATTTGAACCGCCGTACGGAGTTTTCTGATGGTCCCAACACAGAACTTGGTGGCGTTTCAATTCAGAAAAGGAAAGAAGTCGTTTTCCCTCATGCAAAACATCATAGTCATCCCAAAGATTGGAACCAAACTTGGTTTTATTGCCAGAATACTGCCCCTGACGGAGAAAATCCTTTGCCGGTTTACCGCCCTCAACGGCTTAGCAATGTCACCCATTACCTTCACGCTTATCCACCACAGAACGAAAAACTTTTGCTCCTCAAATCGCCAAGCTCCGGGATCTCATGGCCAACGGTTTGACTGGCATTGATCTTGTCCGCTGCTGGGTTTCCTGGGGCATTCTGCCTTTAAGCCGCCGTCCCGGATTGATGCATGAATACACTGGCAACGTCAAAGATCCTCAACGATATCATGAAGTGGTAATGACAAACCTTGAAGTTACTGAGTATGTGAAGAAGATGCTTGACGAAACAATCTCTGCATGCAGCCAAACCGGTTTGCCACCATTCTGCGCCACCAACAAACCACCAGCGGTAATTTTGACTTAACGCTCATAGTTTCGCCCGTGCCTTAATAATATGCTAATATTCTTTTCCTTTAATTTTTACAGGCCGACAACTCTTTCTGGAAACGGACTAAACCGGCGAGGGCTCGTGCAAAGACCAAAGCCATCAAGAAAGCAGGCAAGAAGAAAACCGCCGAGTCTTCTGATCCGCCAGAGGAGGTTGATGAATCAGATCCAGAGGTAGAACTTGATTCACTTGGTTATCTTTTCATATACCTTACTGACAATGATTATTCCCAGGATGACACTGAGGCCAGCCGTGCAGACCACATTGAGGTAATCACTCTTTCTTCCAATTCTGATCTTGTGCCGGTTCAAAGAGTTCGCCGTACAGTTCGGAAAGTAAAACACTCTCACCCCTTGCTCATTTGGATCCAAATTTTTTTTAAAGACACAACAAGCTAAAGAGCATCGCACAACCCGGCATAGTGGTCAGCAGATTACCTCTTCCGGTTTACGGGATACGCCATACCAGAAACGTCGCCCAGAGGTTACTTTTTCTCGTGAAAAACTTTATCCTCTGAAGGGTTTCTTCAGAGACCCACTTAATCCATCTGATCCCAATTACCAGGCATCTTCCAACTCGTCTGGCGGTTCATCAACCACTCAGCTGCCTCCCCTTAAAACCGTCCCTGGGTAAGTATATTATGCTTCATGTTTTTCCTTCACAGGTCGGTTTACCGTGCTAATCATTGTTGTGATGTTACAGTGCCAAAGCTCGCCTGAGCAAGAAGGCTAAAACCAGTGCCCCCATTGGTGAAATGGAACCAGAGAAGGCTGCTGAGGACACCGGTAGAAATGTCGATGCTATGGATGATTCCATCCCGCAATATGCAAGCACTGAGGCTAATCCGCCGGAGGCTGACCCGACAATTCATACTGATCCGTCGAGCCCTCGTACTACCCCTCCACCAAGTCCAGCTGCTGATCCGCCAAGCCCGGCTGCTAATCCACCAAGTCCAGCCAGGGGTGCCAGCAATCCGCCAAGCCCACCAAGAAATGATGATGATGATGTTGTAATTACTGGCACGGGTCACACCAGTCCTGGCAATCCGGTTATCTTGGCCAAACATACAGCTAAGGAGGAATTCACCGCTATGGGCAAAGGAAAGGGGAAGACAGACTTATCCCACTTTGTCAATCTTAGTGCTGAAGAGCTTCATTCCGGTTACTTAAACTGCCTGTACACCATCCGTGACTTGGAAGCCGGTTTGGTAAATCTGATGAAGGAGCGTTATGAGGTATGAACACTCGGAATTTTCATTCTGAATATCTTCTCCATTGTAGCCCCCAAGGGCCGGTTTGTCTTCTTAAAGACAAACAGGGACTTTGATATATAAAAAATTCCATGTAGTAACAACCAGGGGCCGGTTTATCGTTTTGAAGACAAACTGGAACTGTCTTGTCCTTGTTTCATTGCCTTTCCTTATGAATGATCAAATGTGCATTAGCCCCCAAGTGCCAAGCTTAATACTTGGATTGCGCCTTGGGACTTTGAAAAATATCCACTGTAAGAAGCAATCCACATTAGCCCCCAAGTGCCAAGTGTATAACTTGTTATGTGCTTGGGACTTCAAGAAATATATAATTGTTGTGACTTGTGCAGGCTGATATGAAGACGAAAGAGTCCCAAACCGCCGACCTTCAAGAAATCCTTAAGTTGCAGCAAGAAGAGACTTCCAAAGCCAAAGAAGAGCTCAAAGGTGCCTTGTCAGCCATGGAGCAACTTAAAGAGGTCTTCAAAACTGAACGCACCAACTGGGAGACTGAAAAGGCTGCGTTATTAAAGTGGGCAAAAGATGCTGAAGCGGCCCTTAAACCGGTTGAAGAAGAACTAGCAGGTCTCAAGCATCAAGTGAATTCCATGATAGCTGCCGTGTTTGGTAAGTACCTTAGAACACGTGCTCTGTAGTACTATCAACGCCGCCGGTTTAACTTAAAGTTCTTAAACCGTCGCAGGCCATCGCATTGCTCATCTTGGAACAGATATGCAGATGAAATTGAAGGCAGCGTATACACTGATTGAACAACTGTATACCGGTGCACAACGGGCTATCTCTGCAGTCTCTTATAACAAACCGACACCAACTTTGATCGGAGATGTTAGCAAGATTATCCATGACACCGCCTCAAATCGAAGAGGTGAAGTAGTCTGCTGCTAGGGCTGGCGCTTTACTGGCACTGACCCGAGCCAAAGCATGGATATCTGACTTGGATCCGGTTGACATCGCCAAGGGATTTCCAGATGAACAGGCAGACGGTTCAGCATTTGACAATGACACACTCAAAGCCCTGACAAAGGAGATGCGCCCATTGTCTAGTCAACTTGCGGCAGAAGCTAACCTGACTGTTCATCGGTCTTTTTATGATGAAGAGAACTATCGAGTTGACATGACTGTGACAGAGACACAGAACCTTATCCCGCCAATTCGTAAGCACACTTACGCCCCCGATGTTGATCCGTCCGGTCTGATAGATGAAGAAGCTGTTTTTCAGGCTCTAACCCGGATTGACTGGACCGCCCCTGACTTCCAGCCTCTGGGTGGAGAGGAGGTGGGTGAACCGGCGCCTGAAGATCCTTCAACTTCACGCCGTCCTGGCGATGAATCTTAATCCGACATTGGTGTTTCTGTGACAAACTTTGTCGCGCAAGAACAATCAACTTTTGGGCCTCAAAGTGCCTTGTAATAGGCTAGTTTAAAACTCTTTGATTTGTTGTGTTGATGCACGACTTGAGTTGAACTGCCATAACACATGCAATGTTTGCTTATGCTTTGATAACACAAGTCTAAAGCCTGCATGAGGAAAGTTTGTCCTGGCGGTTTACCGCTGGACGGGTCATAATACCCAAGATAAAGCCTGATTGATAATCAAACCTTAAGAAATATCAAAATAACTCATACCTGTGATGTGATATCACTTTAGTTGGTTTACCAACTTTGATTGTAATAAGGGTGAAAACCCAAATCTTTAATTTTGTATAACTTCACCATGTACTGATGATGTATAAGAAGTTATGCCGGGTTATGATGAACACCAGATAACAAAAACTGGCGACAAGTAGTCAAAGCTAGGCCGGGTTAATAAACTCCGGTTTAATGATAAGGCTCGTCGACGTTTAGTTGAGATCCAAGCCGGGTTAACAAACACCGGGTTAATATGGAGACTGAAAAGCCATACCAGATCAAAGATACCAGTTTAACACAGAAGTCATTAAAAGAAAAATAGTGACAAGTGCAAATAAAACTATGTAGTTGAGGCTTTTCGAGGGATGCCGGACCCAAATTCGAGGCTTTTCATGGGCTGCCAGGCCACTGAGTTAAACCATTTGACGAAGCCTTTTAAGATGGGCCTCCAACTAACCGATCACCGTTTTAACTCTGACAAGTTCAAGGTCTCAATGAGAGTAACTATCAAACATTCGGAGGGTCGTGCCAGGATTACCTGGATAGGAGTGGCTTACTTGATGAAGGCAGGTTAACCCAAGGTTTTAGGTAAATATACCAGACTTCCAAGCCGTGGGTCGATACCCAGCTACAAGGGTCCTTTCAAACTCTTTGTTACTTTACACAAAGAGCCCCCAAGTAACGTGATGAGCTGTGCTCATTGGGTGCCTATGTTTGAGCTGTGCAAAGCATCCAGACTCTCTTTGGCCCCTTGGGTGTGAAGCTCCCAAGCTGTATTGTGGCAGTATAGCCGGTTTAATAGGTAGTACTCCGCTTTGTCACCTGAAGCCCCCATGTAACTCAAAGAATATTTGAGAAAAAACAGCAGAGGCCCTGCTTATAGCAAGGATGCTGGTTTATTTTACTGATCATAATATATACATTGTCGAAATATGTACATAAAAAAGCCTATGGCTCAAGTGTAGTAAGGTCGTAGGAGAGCTATGTTCCACGGCCGTCGGGTCTCCTCCTCAGAGGTGCGTGAGTTGTCTCGAACGTTAATGAGGTAGTATGATCCGTTGTGCAGATTTTTGCTGACCACAAAGGGTCCTTCCCAAGGTGGGGATAACTTGTGCATGTCGGTCTGATCCTGGATGAGCCGGAGCACCAAATCGCCTTCTTGAAAGGTTCTTGTCCTAAGCCGACGGCTATGATAACGCCGCAGGTCTTGCTGATAAACCGCTGAATGGGCTAAATCCATATCTCATTTTTCATCTAACAGGTCCCACGCCTCCTGGTGTGCTTGCTAATTGTCTGCTTCAACATAATTAGCAACCCGGGGCGAATCGTGACGAATAACCCTTGGGAGGACCGCCTCTGCCCCGTACACCATGAAGAAAGGCGTGTAACCCGTCGATCTGTTGGGGGTGGTGTTGATGCTCCATAACACAGAAGGCAATTCTTCCACCCAACAACCCGGCGTCCGCTTTAAAGGAACCATAAGCCGGGGTTTAATACCCTTCAAGATTTCTTGATTAGCTCTCTCCGCTTGACCACTGGTCTGGGGGTGTGCCATGGATGCTAAGTCAAGCCGGATGTGCTCTCTCTGACAGAAATCTTCCATCTCACCTTTAGAAAGGTTTGTACCATTATCCCTGATGATGCTGTGTGGAAAGCGAAAGCGGAAGATAATCTTTTTGAGAAATTGAACCGCCGTAGCTGCATCATACTTGCTAACTGGCTCCGCTTCAACCCACTTGGTGAACTTGTCAACCGCCACGAGAAGGTGGGTCTTCTTATCCTTGGAGCGCTTAAAGGGTCCCACCATGTCAAGCCCCCAGGTGGCAAACGACCAAGTGATGGGGATCATCCTTAATTCTTGAGCCAGAACATGAGCTCTGCGTGAAAACTTTTGACAAGCATCACATTGCTTTACCAGATCCTCCGCATCAGCATGAGCTGTCAACCAGTAGAACCCATGACGAAAAGCTTTGGCAACCAGGGCCTTTGAACCGGCATGATGACCACAATCCCCTTCATGAATTTCTCGTAGGATCACTTGGCCTTCTTCTAGAGAAACACAATGCTGAAACACGCCTGAAACGCTGCAGCGGTGTAACTCGCCATTGTGAATAACCATGGACTTGGACCGCCGAACTATTTGCCGAGCCAAGACTTCATCATCTGGCAACTCGCCCCGGTTCATATACGCCAGATATGGAACTGTCCAATCCGGCACAACGTGTAAAGCAGCCACCAATTGAGCCTCTGGATCACGAACAACCAAATCCTCCTCTGTAGGCAACTTAACAGACGGGTTATGCAAGATATCTAAAAAGGTATTGGGAGGTACCGATTTACGGTGAGATCCAAGCCGGCTTAAAGCATCTGCTGCTTCATTTTTGTGCCGATCGATATGCTCAACCTCATACCCTATGAAATGACCCACCACAATATCCACCTCACGTCTGTAAGCTGCCATGAGTGGATCCTTAGAATCCCAAGTGCCAGAAACTTGCTGAGCCACCAGACCAGAATCTCGAAAGCATCGTACCCGGCTTAAATTCATCTCCTTGGCCACTCGGAGCCCATGGAGCAGAGCCTCGTACTCAACTACATTGTTAGTACAGGGGAACATTAAACGGAGGGCATAACAAATTTTATCACCTCAAGGGGAAGTAAGGACAACTCCAGCCGTGAGCCCTCCAATTGCCTGGATCCGTCAAAGTGAATCGTCCAGTATGTACTATCCGGCTTGTCCTCTGGTGCTTGTAACTCGGTCCAGTCATTGATGAAATCCACAAGTGCTTGAGATTTTATGGCTGTTCGAGGCACATACTTCAAACCATGTGGACCAAGTTCAATTGCCCATTTTGCAACCCGGCCAGTTGCTTCCTTGTTCTGAATTATATCACCTAACGGAGCTGAACTGACAACCATAATGGGATGGCCTTGGAAATATTGTTTGAGCTTCCGACTTGCCATAAAAACCCCATATACTAGCTTCTGCCAATGCGGATATCGCTGCTTTGACTCGATAAGCACCTCACTGATGTAATAAACCGGCCGTTGAGTTGGGTACTCCATACCAGCCTCCTTGCGCTCCACCACAATTGCCACACTGACATCACGGGCATTAGGAGCCACGTACAACAATAAAGGCTCCCTGTCAACCGGAGCAGCAAGGACGGGCGGTTCGGCCAACTGCCGCTTCAAGTCTTCAAACGCCGGATTAGACGCATCACTCCAGACAAAGGTGTCTGTTTTCTTCAACATCTGATATAGAGGGATCGCCTTCTCTCCCAAATGGCTGATAAACTGGCTTAGGGCTGCAATCCAACCTGCTAGACGCTGAACATCATTGATGCACGCCGGTTTAGCCCAAGATGTAATTGCTTTGATCTTCTCCGGATTAGCCTCAATGCCTCTGTTGGACACCAGAAAGCCTAGAAGCTTGCCTGCCGGAACACCAAAGACACATTTGTCCGGATTGAGCATCATCTTGTAAACCCGTAGATTGTCAAAGGTTTCTCTAAGATCATCTATCAATGTCTCCTTCTTCCTGGACTTTACCACAATGTCATCAACATAGGCATGAACATTACGCCCAATCTGAGTGTGTAGACAATTCTGCACACAGCGCTGATAAATTGCCTGAGCACTCCTGAGCCCAAAGGGCATAGAAACATAGCAGAAGGCTCCAAAGGGAGTGATGAAGGCGGTCTTCTCCTGATCCTTAACTGCCATTTTGATCTGATGATAGACGGAATAGGCATCCAAGAAACTCAAACGCTCACAACACACCGTTGCATCAATAATCTGATCAATACGTGGGAGAACAAAAGGATAGGCCGGACAAGCTTTGTCCAAATCTGTGTAGTCCACACACATGCGCCAAGTGCCGTTTTTCTTAAGAACAAGCACCGGATTAGCCAACCACTCAGGATGAAACACTTTAACGATAAACCCAACAGCCAACAGCCGGGCTACCTCTTCACCAATTGCCTTGCGTCTTTCCTCATTAAAGCGACGAAGAAATTGCTAGACCGGTTTAAACTTCGGATCAATATTGAGAGTGTCCTCAGCGAGTTCCCTTGGTACACCTGGAATGTCAGAAGGTTTCCATGCAAAAATGTCCCGGTTCTCACGGATGAACTCGATGAGCGTGCTTTCCTATTTCGGATCCAGATTTGTGCTGATACTGAACTTCTTGGATGAATCGCCAGGAACAAAGTCAACAAGCTTAGTCTCATCAGTCGGTTTGAAATGCAGGGTTGGGTCATGCTCAGTGGTGGGCTTCTTCAGAGGGGTCATGTCTGCCAGATCAACATTTTCCTTATAAAACTTGAGCTTCTCTGTAGCACAAACTGACTCAGCATAGGCCGCATCACCTTCTTCGCAATCCAAAGCGATTATACGACTTCCGTGAACCGTAATGGTCCGCTTATGACCCGACATCTTGAGCTGCAAGTAAATATAACAAGGCCTTGCCATGAACCTTGCATAAGCCGGTCACCCAAACAGTGCGTGGTACGGGCTCTGGATCCTTACCACTTCAAAGGTCAATGTCTCAGACCGGGAATCATGTTCATCACCAAACACAACTTCCAAAGCGATCTTACCAACAGGATATGCCGATTTACCTGGTACCACACCATGGAAAACAGTGTTGGACGGTTTAAGACTTGTGTTTATCAACCCCATGCGACGGAAGGTCTCATAATATAGAATGTTGATACTGCTTCCTCCATCCATGAGTACCTTGATGAACTTATAACCTCCCACCTGAGGTGCCACCACCAAAGCCAGGTGACCCGGATTGTCAACCCGGGGCGGATGATCCTCTCTGCTCCATACAATAGGTTGCTTGGACCACCGCAGGTAACGTGGTACTACCGGTTCAACAACATTAACAACCATCTTGTGAAGCTTCTGATCACGCTTGCACAAACTACTGGTGAACACATGATACTGCCCACCATTCAACTGCTTTGGGTGACTCTGGTAACTCGACTGCTGCTGATTTCCTCGATTACTCTGCTGGTTATTACCACCTTGGTTGTTCTGGTTGGCCTGATTATTCTGAAATCTAGAGCTTGAACCGCCGCCACCATGAAAACCTGGACCTGAACCGCCTGATGGACCCTGATCATACCGGAAAAGATCAGAGTTTTTGAACTCCTTCATAATGTGACAATCTTTCCAGAGATGCGTTGCAGGAACCTCCTTGGTCCCATGTTTTGGGCAGTGCTGATTCAACAAACGCTCCAGATTCATTCCGCCGCCGCACTGGGGCGGTTTACCCTGACGACGCTGCACATTAGCATTAGCCACAAAATCTGAATCCGCTTTACGCTTACCGTTATTCCCATGGCCTCCTTGGTTGTGCTGCTGTCCCTTTGCACCGCCATTCTTCTTTCCCTTCTCAGGTTTCTCCTCACCAGAATCGGGATCCTTGGTATTATCAGAATCGACATACTTGACCAAGGTGGCCATGAGGGTGCCCATATCATTGTAGTGGCGCTTGAGCCATCCAACTTCATCTTTAGTGACTTAAACCGACAATTACGCTCCAAGGTGATGATTGCCGAGCCAACATTAATATGGTCCGATGAATGCAGGACTTCTGAAACCCGGCGCACCCAATGAGTTGTTGACTCGTTCTCCCCTTGCACACATGCGTCGAGATCCACAATGGACATAGGTTGCTTACATGTGTCTTTGAAATTGGCTATAAACCGGGCCTTCAACTGGTCCCATGACTCGATAGAGTTAGGTGGTAATTTTTTCAACCAAGTACAGGTTGTTCCCTCCAACATCATCGTGAAGTACTTTGCACAAGCCGCTTCATCAACGTCCAGCATCTCCATTGCCATCTCATAACTTTCTACCCATGCCTTCGGTGGCTAATCAGCGGTGTAATTCGGCACCTTACGTGGGCCCTTGAAGTCCTTAGGCAATCGCACATTACGGAGAACCGGAATAAGGCATGGCACTCCCCACGAGCTGAAAGCAACTCCGACGCCTCGGTCCACTAACGCTGCTGGCTGAACCGGGGCTAGTTGGTATCGCCCCGTATGTTGTGCTGCTAAAGCGGCCTCCCTTCATGCTCTGCCATTATCCACCACGTCCTGGGCGTTCATATCACCACGCACCGGATTAGGCCCTTGAGGGACAATGCGATGCCGCGCACTGCTAGACACCTCCGGTTCATCTCTATGCTGGCTATAGCTTTTGCTCGGTCGTGGAGTTGAGTGAACCCTGTCTCGACTATATGAGTAAGCTTGCTGCTGTGTCAAAGTTGTTTGAAGAAGATCCCTGGCCCACCGTGTCTCAACCGCTGCCGGCGATTCACCTTCAATCGGAATAGCAGCCAACCGGGATGTTGCTACTATCATATTGTCCAACGGGGTAGAAAAGTGACCCGGCGGCGGTGTGGTATACCACGGCGGGTTGTCCGTACTCTGAGGTGGACCCATCACCTGAGGTTGATTCGGCGCCCCGGTCCTTGGATCGGTATTCTGGTTTACTGCTGGCGGGTTACTGGTTCCTGCACCTGGCGTTGCAAAGAGATTCATTGCGTTGTAATCCGCCGGCAAGCGAGATTGATATTTCCTCCTGGATACTTGATTTAAAGCGTTCTAATCAATCAAAAGCCGATAATTCTCAGCTTGAATCCTTTGCGCCTGGGCATCTAAAGCGGCTCGTTCCTCCGCCATCCTGGTTTCCTCAGCCTCTAAGTCCGCCTTGGCTTGCATTATGTCACATCCCTAGTTCTGGTATGCTCAAGGCTAGCTAGTCATGTGTGCATCATGTTTAAATTCCATTTAATTTTGAAATGGGGATTTGTGAAAACCTCAGAATCATTTTGGAAATGACCCAAATAAAAATTGTTCCAAAAGGGTCCAAGAAAATGCTCATGTTGCTCTCTCAAAATATTGGACAGACATAAAAATCAAACCAATATTTTTAGGACCTCATAAGTATTTATTTTGGGCATTTGGAATTAATGCAGTAATTATTTGCTTTGGATATATATTGTTATATATATATATAATATTGTCCAAAAAGTATGCCATTTATAAAGGAGCTCTGGAATAATATAACTAGCTTCTATAAAAATTGGTATAAGTTAATAAAATGATTTAATATTATTATTAAATCAAACAAATGTCAGAAAATTAGAAAAAGAAACAAAAGGGGAAAACCCTACCTGGACTTACCTTCAGCCTGTGGAGCCCAGCGGCCTAGCAGGCCGGCCCAGCCAGCAGGCGGCCCAGGCCGCCTCCTCCTCTGTCGTCTTCTCCCCCTCGCCAAGAAGCTGCGTGCCCGACACGCGCACCGCCGCGCCGCGCCACCTCCTCCCTCCCTGCCTGCCTGTCCTCCCTCTCGTCACTCTGGATGATCCCGCGCGACGCCACGCACGCCCCGTACCCCTCTCACTCTTCCCTCGATCCTCTCCTCTCCTCTCCCTCGCTCTCTCTCTCTCACGGACGAACGCCACCGACGCCACCGCTCGCCGTTGCCGCGGCCACTGCCTCCCTCTCGTCCCTCCGTCGTGTCCACGCGCTCCGCCGCTGTGGGCTACGCCTCCTCGACGAGATGCACGGCGCCGGACGCCCTGGAGCGCCGCCATCGCCATCGTCTTCGCCTCCGGTCGCCGCAGATCTCCGTCGCTGCTCGCCGCCGTCAGCGCCTTCCCCGAGCTCGCCGTCGTCTCTTCCGGTCCCCTGTGAGCTCTTCCGCGTCGGTTCCCCCTCCTCTCCTGCCTCCCCGTACGCCGTAGCCGCATGCCCGCTCGAGCCCGAGCTCCGGCCGCCGCCGCGAGCTCCGCTCCGGTGAGCTCCGGCCACCCCAGCTCCCCCTACCTGCTCCGCTGGCTGCGCGAGAGCCCGGGCTATGCCCCGGTGCCCTTAGTTGCCGCCCCCGTGGCCTGTATCACGGACGCCGCCGCGTCCAGAGGTCGCCGCCGACGACCTCGCCGACCTGATGGTGGGCCCCGTCGGCCAGGTGATTAGCTTAGTGCTAATCACCTCCTAACTAACCTCTGACACTGATAGGGGGCCCCAGCGCCACTAATCTAAGTTAGATTAGAAATAACCCCCCTGTTAACTAACTGTGACACTGACGTGTGGACCCCACACATCAGGTTTGACCCTGGTCAGCCCCAGTTGACCTGCTGATGTCGTGCTGACATCATGCTGGCGCAATAATATATTTTCTGGAATTAAAATAAATCAGGAAATTCCAGAAAATGTTCAAACCTTCAGAAATTCATATCAATTCAACCGTAGCTCAGATTGAAATAAATTATATATGAAAAATTATCAGAAAAATGCAATCTATCCATCTGTACCAGTTTCATGCATGATAAAACAACTTATACTTGCTGTATAGGTGAAAACACATGAATGGCATTTATAAAAGCTTATTTTGGAGTTGCATTTGAACCTTTGGTTCAAATGGACTTCATTCAATTTGAATACTAGTTGCATTAGCTCAAACATCATCACATCTACATGCCATGTTCATGCATCATATTGTTGCATATGATTGAGTATTGATTGCCGGCACCGTTCCTTCTCGATAGGTCCTGCTCCGGAGACCGTTCTAGAGTACCTGTCTGTGAAGCAGTGCCTCCCTTATTGATCTACCAGGCAAGCAAACCCCCTTGTTCATTCTGATACAATCCTACTCTCTCTCTCCTGCTCTCAATTATTGCATTAGGACAACAACGATTCATCTGCTACTTTGTGCTGCGGTAGTTGAACCCATTCCTCTGCATGACCTGTCATTGCCACAGTAAATAGTTGAAACCCACTAGCATGTGTAGGAGTTGATTGAAGCCATTGTTGTGTTCCTACCATGCTATGCCTGCTATTGCTTAGAGTGTGTCAGGTCTGATTCATTGGGAATGAATTGGAGTACAGTGCTATGTTCTGATGCTGAGAGTTAAGTGTGTGAACACGATTTGGTAAAGGTAGCGGTGAGAGGCCATGTAGGAGTACATGGTGGGTTGTCTCACTGGAACCGTCCTTAAGCACTGAGTTCTATGTATGTTGTCCAATGACTCGATACTACCACACATTGCGCTCCGGGCGCTCCAAGCCCTCTCGACTTATTAACCAACTTGGTCTCTGTCCAGGAGTCGCAACTAGTTTCTGGTGTTTGTAGGTAGTGCTATTTTTCTACCAAGTGGCACCCGACAGGGTGGGCTTGGGACAGACTAGGCACACGTGGCCTGGTATACCGAGTGGCACCCGGATGGTGGGCTCGGGAACCCTGCACACATCGTTTGGGGCCACGAGTGAAACCCCGGCCGGATCTCCTTGCGGATGGAACCCGAATAGGCGATAGACCTGGACTAGAGTCTTGTGTGGTTAGTCAGGTCGTGGCCGACACCCTCGCCAGGCTTCCGCTTGAAGGTTGCCGAGTTACATGATGTGTACATGGCGGTAAGTGGCGAGAGCGTGTGTGAAGAAGTACACCCCTGCAGGGTTAACATGATCTATTCGAATAGCCGGGTCCGCGGTTATGGACTTCTTGGATGCTTACATGGTACATAGACAACTTGAAGTGGATACTCTAAAATGCTCAAGACAAGTGTGAGTGCTATGGATGGCCTTCTCGTAGGGAGACGGGGATGAATCCATAGTAGTGTATGGTGTGGTGATTAGTTGACTCGTGTACGTTGTCTCACCTCAAAGAGTTTCTGGTAGTCGTAGAACAGGATAGCCACAGAGTCAAAGCTGGCTTGCTGCAACTAAACCCCACATTACCCTCTTGATACAAATGCATGTATGATAGGATCTGATGTAAGTCTTGCTGAGTACCTTTGTACTCATGTTGCTTTATTTATGTTTTTGCAGCGGAGACTCCGGTCTTACTAGTGTTCTCGTGGACTTCGACGAGTAGCTTGTACCTCAGCTACGATCTTGATCGGATGTTGTAGATAGTCAGGCTCTTCAGCCTTTTTCATTTGTAGATGTCTGTACCCAGACATGTAATGCTTCCGCTTGTTGCTTGTATGCTCTGTATGATGGGTCTTGAGACCCCTGTTTGCAATAAATGCTATGATGGCTCTTTGAGCCTTATCTATATGAGTTGTTGAGTTATGTTGTGATGCCATGTTGTACAGCACATACTTGCATGTTATGCGTACGTGTAATGTGTATTGCTATGTGTGGGATCTGACTACCTAGTTGTTTATCCTTAGTAGCCTCTCTTACCGGGAAATGTCTCCTAGTGCTTCCACTGAGCCCTGGTAGCTTGCTACTGCTCCGGATCACTTAGGATGGCCGGCATGTGTCCTTCTTCGATCCTGTGTCTGTCCCTTCGGGGAAATGTCACGCGATGAATACCGGAGTCCTGTTAGCCCGCTACAGCCCAGAATACCGGAGTCCTGCTAGCCCAGTTGCTACAGCCCGGATTCACTCGCTGATGACCGACACGTTCGATGCTGGGTCATGTATGCGTGTCCCTGTAAGTTAGTGCCACTTTGGGTTCACGACTAGCCATGTCAGCCCGGGTTCTCTGTCATATGGATGCTAGCGACACTATCATATACGTGTGCCAAAAGGCGCAAACGGTCCCAGGCATGGTAAGGCGACACCCGTGGGAATACCGCGCGTGAGGCCGGAAAGTGATATGAGGTGTTACATGCTAGATCGATGTGGCATTGAGTCGGGGTCCTGACAGCTTCGGTATCAGAGCCTGACCGCCTGTAGGATCACCAAGCCAAACTGGTCGAAGCTGAGTCTAGAAATTCTCTAGTTATGTAAGGGAATTGATTTTGGGAAGGAATGTAAGGCTCTTTTTAATCCTTATACCTCATGGCCTTCTGATCTGAGTCATCCTATCTTTTCCTACGGGGTTAAGGAACTAGGCTTCTTTTCTGTCTATCAGGATCACGTGTTACTACTCCGTAGTCCCATAGGATTGGTTGATCAGAGTCATACCCCAGTTTCGAGTACTTCCGGTGTAGTCTGTTTAGTATGATCTCAGAACCTTGAGTGATGATGTTGAGTATGTTACTACCCCATTTTAGCAGGATGTCTCATTCTAAGCATATTACTGCCATTATGCTGCCGGAATTTCCCTAGGAGTTCGAGAGTTACTAATTTCCTTGTCCTACATTCTATAGCCTATAGATGATGCTGATTCCGTCCTTGGTTTCGTTTCTCAGGATGTCATCAGCTAAGTGAAGTTCTGTTTCTTGTAGCCAGAACCACGGAGGTGGTAGGTATGAGGATCCTTCCGATCAACCTTCGTTGACAGAGTTCATGCTAGACATGGAGAGGAACAAGCGTGAGTCTAACCGCTTGTTGGCACGTATCGAGGAGAACACCGCACATCAGTCCAATAAGTCTGCGACCATTCATGACTTCATCCGCTTGCACCCACCCACCTTTCATCATTCCATCGAGCCACTCGATGCCGATGACTGGCTTCGTAGCATCACTCATAAGCTGCATTCCGCGAACGTAGCTGAAAATGACAAGGTCACCTATGCCACATACCACCTGGAAGGTCCTGCTAGTCTTTGGTGGCAGAACTATAAGGCTATGCTTCCAGCTGGCCAGATTCCTACCTGGAGGGATTTCACTGAGGCTTTTCACGAGCATCACATTCCTGAGGCCCTCATCAATCGCAAGAGAGAAGAGTTCTGGAGTTTCACCCAGAATAAGATGGATGTTGATGCTTACAGTAGAGAGTTTGAGAACCTCGCCCACTATGCCACAGAAGAAGTGTCCACGGACGCCAAGAAGCAGGCTAGGTTCTAGAAGGGTCTCAACCCCAAGTTGCGTCGTGATCTCCACCTGCATCATTGTGATACATTCCAAGCTCTTGTGAACAAGGCCATTAATGCAGAAGCTCAACTCACTTACGAGGAGTCTCGTAAGCACACCCGTGATTTGGGATCTTCCTGCGGTTCTGGTTCTCAGAAGCGCCGGATTTGGATTCCAAACTCCGCTCTTCCTTCCGGATATGCACCGAGGCCATCCCATGTGGTGCCTCCCCCGGCTCAGTCGTATGCTCCACCCAGGCCTACCGGTGGACCGCTTGTTAGTGCAGGTCCACGTCCAACTTCAGGGACTTGCTTCACATGCAGGAAGCCAGGACACTATGCACGTGACTGCCCTCAGGCCAGTTATGCTCCACCCCAGTCCGAGAAGCCTATTGGCTGTGTTAAGCCATCACGCAAGATGATCAGTGTCAAGTCAGCTCCCACTGAATGTGGACGTGTGCATCATGTCTCAGCTAAAGACGCTCATGATGATCCAAATGTCGTTCTTGGTACACTCCTTGTCAATTGTCACCCAGCATCAGTTCTATTCGATACTGGAGCATCTCACTCCTTCATTTCTGAAGGCTATGCTCGTTTGCACGACATATCATTTTGTGATATGCCAACTCTACTTGAAATCCAAACCCCAGGGTCTAGATGGCAGACCACCAGAATCAGCCATGGTAATGAAATCCTTGTTGATAGACTTGTATTCCTTGCATCACTTGTAGCCCTCAAGTCCTCAGATATTAACATCATCTTGGGTATGGACTGGATGACAGCTCATCATGCCAAGATTGATTGTTACACAAGATCTGTTCAGCTTACACACCCATCTGGCAAGATAGTCACTGTCTCCACCAGAGTTGCAAAGCGCCAGCTCTATTCTCTTAATGCCAGCCCTCTTCCAGACCTTGAAGATATCCCGGTAGTCCGTGACTTTCCGGATGTCTTTCCAGAGGAACTGCCAGGTGTTCCACCTGACAGAGATGTAGAGTTCGTCATAGATCTTATCCCAGGAACAGCTCCAATCTCCAGGAGACCTTACAAGATGGCACCCTTAGAACTAGCCGAGCTTAAGAAACAACTTGATGAGTCCTTGCAAAAGGGTTTCATCCATCCTAGTTCTTCTCCCTGGGCTTGCCCCATCCTCTTCTTCAAGAAGAAGGATGGTACGGACCGGATGGTTGTAGACTATCGTCCCATTAACTTGGTCACGATAAAGAACAAGTATCCGCTCCCCAGGATCAACGATTGGTATGATCAGCTCGCTGGATCCTCAGTCTTCTCCAAGATGGATTTGAGGTTAGCCTACCACCAAATCAAGATCAGAAATGGGGAGATTCCCAAGACAGCTTTGGTCACTCGTTATGGTCAGTACGAGTACACCGTCATGTCCTTCGGCCTAACCAATGCCCCAGCTACATTCTCCCGCTTGATGAACTCGATCTTCATGGAGTACTTAGATAAGTTCGTCGTGGTTTACCTTGATGATATTCTTATTTACTCGAAGAACGAGGAAGAGCATTGCGAACATCTTAGACTTGTGTTAGAAAAACTCAGAGAGCACCGCCTTTATGCCAAGTTCTCCAAGTGTGAATTTTGGTTGCCAGAAGTGACCTACCTAGGCCACGTAATCTCTGGTAAGGGCATTGCTGTCAATCCCGAGAGAGTTAAGGCCGTTCTTGATTGGACTCCACTTGAAACCGTTAAACAAGTTAGGAGTTTCCTTGGTCTAGCCAGCTATTGTCGCCGCTTTGTTGAAAACTTCTCCAAAGTAGCCAAACCCCTCACGGAACTTCTCAAGAAAGATAAAAACTTTGAGTGGTCCCCATAGTGTGAGTACAGTTTCCAGGAACTGAAAAGGCGCCTGACTTCTGCTCCCATACTCGTGCCACCGGATTTCACAAAGGACTTTGTTATCTACTGCGATGCCTCACGACAAGGACTAGGTTGCATTCTTATGCAGGATCGTCATGTGATTGCCTATGCATCTCGACAGTTGCATCCACATGAGGAGAATTATCCTACACATGATCTAGAGCTTGCAGCCGTAGTCTATGCACTCAAGACCTGGCAACATTACCTCCTTGGTAAACGTTGCGAGATCTACACCGATCACCAGAGTCTCAAGTATATCTTCACCCAACCAGATTTGAACTTTAGGCAAAGACATTGGTTGGATTTAATCACAGATTATGATCTAGGGATTACCTACACTCCAGGTAAAGCCAATGTCATGGCCGATGCTCTAAGCCGTAAATCCTATTGCAACAATCTGATGTTGCAGCAAGGCCAACCCCTTCTCCATGAGGAATTTTGTAAGCTTAACCTTCACATTGCTCCTCACGGATTCCTTTCTACCTTGGTGGCGAAACCTGATCTTGAAGATCGGATTGTCGCTGCTCAAAAGCAAGACACAGGAATTTCTCGGATCAAGAGAAACATTAAGAAGGGAGTTGGTGGATGTTTCTCTATGGATGATCATGGTGTTGTTTTCTTTGAGAATCGCTTGGTGGTTCCCAAGAATCAACATCTGCGACAATTGATTCTTAAGGAGGCGCATGAATCTCCTCTCACGATTCATCCCCGTAGTACTAAGATGTATCAGGACCTACGCCAGAGGTTCTGGTGGACTAGGATGAAGAGAGAAATCGCGCAGTTTATTGCTAACTGTGACATTTGTCGTCGCGTTAAGGCAGAGCATCAAAGACCCGCTGGCACCCTTCATCCTTTAGCTATTCTTGAATGGAAATGGGATAAAGTTGGTATGTACTTCATTACCGGTTTTCCCAGGACCAAAAGAGGGAATAATGCTATCTTCGTAGTCATTGATCATCTATCCAAAGTGGCTCACTTCCTACCTGTTCGAGAGAGTATCACCGCTAGTCAGCTTGCTGACTTATATATTTCTTGAATAGTTTCACTTCATGGTGTTCCACTAGAGATCAATTCAGACCGTGGTAGTCTTTTCACTTCTCATTTCTGGGAGAGTTTCCAAACTGCCATGGGAACCCATCTTTCCTTCAGTACCGCTTTCCACCCTCAGTCGAGTGGTCAGGTGGAAAGGGTCAATCAAATTCTCGAAGACATGCTCAGAGCTTGCGTTATCTCATTCGGTATGGATTGGGAGAAATGTCTTCCCTTTGCCGAGTTTGCTTATAACAATAGCTATCAATCCAGTCTCAAGAAAGCTCCTTTTGAGGTTCTCTATGGACGAAGATGTCGAACACCTTTGAACTGGTCAGAAATCGGTGAAAGACAATTCTTTGGACCGGACATGATCCAGGAGGCAGAAGAGCAAGTTCGCATCATTCGTGAGAATTTGAAAACAGCCCAGTCTCGTCAGAAGAGCCAGTATGACCGTCATCATAAGGATATGACTTATGAAATTGGCGACAAAGCTTACCTTCGGGTTACCCCTTTGAAGGGTACCCATCATTTCGGTATCAAGGGCAAGTTGGCTCCTCGTTACATTGGTCCTTTTCGTATTCTCGCTAAACGAGGAGAGGTTGCCTACCAGTTGGAACTACCCCCACATCTTTCCAGAGTGCATGACGTCTTCCACATCTCTCAACTCAGGCGTTGCTTCTCGGATCCCATCCGCGGAGTGGACCACGAAACGCTTGATCTCCAAGATAACCTCACATACCGAGAGTACCCGGTTCACATTCTTGATCAACCAGAGCGTGTTACTCGACGTCAGAACATCAAGTTTCTCAAGGTTCAGTGGTCTCATCATTCCGAGAGAGAAGCTACTTGGGAGCGAGAAGATCGTCTTCGACTGGAGTACCCCACTTTCTTTCCATCGACCCCTGAATCTCGGGACGAGATTCTTTCAAGTGGGGGCGAGTTGTCACATCCCTAGTTCTGGTATGCTCAAGGCTAGCTAGTCGTGTGTGCATCATGTTTAAATTCCATTTAATTTTGAAATGGGGATTTGTGAAACCCTCAGAATCATTTTGGAAATGACCCAAATAAAAATTGTTCCAAAAGGGTCCAAGAAAATGCTCATGTTGCTCTCTGAAAATATTGGACAGAGATAAAAATCAAACCAATATTTTTAGGACCTCATAAGTATTTATTTTGGGCATTTGGAATTAATGCAGTAATAATTTCTTTGGATATATATTGTTATATATATAAAATATTGTCCAAAAATTATGCCATTTATAAAGGAGCTCTGGAATAATATAACTAGCTTCTATAAAAATTGGTATAAGTTAATAAAATGATTTAATATTATTATTAAATCAAACAAATGTCAGAAAATTAGAAAAAGAAAAAAAAGGGGAAAACCCTACCTGGACTTACCTGCACCCTGTGCAGCCCAGCGGCCTAGCAGGCCGGCCCAGCCAGCAGGCGGCCCAGCCCGCCTCCTCCTCTGTCGTCTTCTCCCCCTTGCCAAGCAGCTGCGTGCCCGACGCGCGCACCGCCGCGCCGCGCCACCTCCTCCCTCCCTGCCTGCCTGTCCTCCCCCTCATCGCTCTGGATGATCCCGCGCGACGCCACGCACGCCCCGTACCCCTCTCACTTTTCCCCCGATCCTCTCCTCTCCTCTCCCTCGCTCTCTCTCACGGCCGAATGCCACCGACGCCACCGCTTGCCGTTGTCGCGGCCACTGCCTCCCTCTCGTCCCTCCGTCGTGTCCACGCGCTCCGCCACTGTGGGCTACGCCTCCTCGACGAGACGCACGGCGCCGGACGCCCTGGAGCGCTGCCATCGCCGTTGTCTTCGCCTCCGACCGCCGCAGATCTCCGTCACCGCTCGCCGTCGTCAGCGCCTTCCCCGAGCTCGCCGTCGTCTCTTCCGGTCCCCTGTGAGCTCTTCCGCGTCGGTTCCCCCTCCTCTCCTGCCTCCCCGTACGCCATAGCCGCATGCCCGCTCGAGCCCGAGCTCCGGCCGCCACTGCGAGCTCCGCTCCGGCGAGCTCCGGCCACCCCAGCTCCCCCTACCTGCTTCGCTGGCTGCGCGAGAGCCCGGGCTACGCCCCGGTGCCCTTAGTCGCCGCCCCGGTGGCCTGTATCACGGACGCCGCCGCGTCCAGAGGTCGTCGCCGACGACCTCGCCGGCCTGACGGGTGGGCCCCGTTGGCCAGGTGATTAGCTTAGTGCTAATCACCTCCTAACTAACCTCTGACACTGACAGGGGGCCCCAGCGCCACTAATCTAAGTTAGATTAGAAATAACCGCCCTGTTAACTAACTGTGACACTGACGTGTGGACCCCACACGTTAGGTTTGACCCTGGTCAGCCCCGGTTGACCTGCTGATGTCGTGCTGACGTCATGCTGGCGCAATAATATATTTTCTGGAATTAAAATAAATCAGGAAATTCCAGAAAATGTTCAAACCTTCAAAAATTCATATCAATTCAACCGTAGCTCAGATTGAAATAAATTATATATGAAAAATTATCAGAAAAATGCAATCTATCCATCTGTACCAGTTTCATGCATGATAAAACAACTTATACTTGCTGTATAGGTGAAAACACATGAATGGCATTTATAAAAGCTTTTTTTGGAGTTGCATTTGAACCTTTGGTTCAAATGGACTTCATTCAATTTGAATACTAGTTGCATTAGCTCAAACATCATCACATCTACATGCCATGTTCATGCATCATATTGTTGCATATGATTAAGTATTGATTGCCGGCACCATTCCTTCTCGATAGGTCCTGCTCCGGAGACCGTTCTAGAGTACCTGTCTGTGAAGCAGTGCCTCCCTTATTGATCTACCAGGCAAGCAAACCCCCTTGTTCATTCCGATACAATCCTACTCTCTCACTCCTGCTCTCAGATATTGCATTAGGACAACAATGATTCATCTGCTACTTTGTGCTGCGGTAGTTGAACCCATTCCTCTGCATGACCTGTCATTGCCACAGTAAATAGTTGAAACCCACTAGCATGTGTAGGAGTTGATTGAAGCCATTGTTGTGTTCCTACCATGCTATGCCTGCTATTGCTTAGAGTGTGTCAGGTCTGATTCATTGGGAATGAATTGGAGTACAGTGCTATGTTCTGATGCTGAGAGTTAAGTGTGTGAACACGATTTGGTAAAGGTAGCAGTGAGAGGCCATGTAGGAGTACATGGTGGGTTGTCTCACTGGAACCGTCCTTAAGCACTGAGTTCTATGTATGTTGTCCAATGACTCGATACTACCACACATTGGGCTCCGGGCGCTCCAAGCCCTCCCGACTTATTAACCAACTTGGTCTCTCTCCAGGAGTCGCAACTAGTTTCTGGTGTTTGTAGGTAGTGCTATTTTTCCACCAAGTGGCACCCGGCAGGGTGGGCTTGGGACAGACTAGGCACACGTGGTCTGGTGTACCGAGTGGCACCCGGAAGGTGGGCTCGGGAACCCTGCACACATCGTTTGGGGCCGTGAGCGAAACCCCGGCCGGATCTCCTTGCGGATGGAACCCGAATAGGCGATAAACCTGGACTAGAGTCTTGTGTGGTTAGTCAGGTCGTGGCCGACACCCTCGCCAGGCTTCCGCTTGAAGGTTGCCGAGTTACATGACGTGTACATGGCGGTAAGTGGCGAGAGCGTGTGTGAAGAAGTACACCCCTGCAGGGTTAACATGATCTATTCGAATAGCTGGGTCCGCGGTTATGGACTTCTTGGATGCTTACATGGTACATAGACAACTTGAAGTGGATACTCTAAAATGCTCAAGACAAGTGTGAGTGCTATGGATGGCCTTCTCGTAGGGAGATGGGGATGAATCCATAGTAGTGTATTGTGTGGTGATTAGTGGACTCGTGTACGTTGTCTCACCTCAAAGAGTTTCTGGTAGTCGTAGAACATGATAGCCACAGAGTCAAAGCTGGCTTGCTGCAACTAAACCCCACATTACCCTCTTGATACAAATGCATGTATGATAGGATCTGATGTAAGTCTTGCTGAGTACCTTTGTACTCATGTTGCTTTATTTATGTTTTTGCAGCGGAGACTCCGGTCTTACTAGTGTTCTCGTGGACTTCGACGAGTAGCTTGTACCTCAGCTACGATCTTGATCGGATGTTGTAGATAGTCAGGCTCTTCAGCCTTTTTCATTTGTAGATGTCTGTACCCAGACATGTAATGCTTCCGCTTGTTGCTTGTATGGTTTGTATGATGGGTCTTGTGACCTCTGTTTGCAATAAATGCTATGATGGCTCTTTGAGCCTTATCTATATGAGTTGTTGAGTTATGCTGTGATGCCATGTTGTACAGCACATACTTGCATGTTATGTGTACGTGTAATGTGTATTGCTATGTGTGGGATCTGACTATCTAGTTGTTTATCCTTAGTAGCCTCTCTTACCGGGAAATGTCTCCTAGTGCTTCCACTGAGCCCTGGTAGCTTGCTACTGCTCCGGATCACTTAGGCTGGCCGACATGTGTCCTTCTTCGATCCTGTGTCTGTCCCTTCGGGGAAATGTCACGCGATGAATACCGGAGTCCTGTTAGCCCGCTACAGCCCGAAATACCAGAGTCCTGCTAGCCCAGTTGCTACAGCCCAGATTCACTCGCTGATGACCGACACATTCGATGCTGGGTCATGTATGCCTGTCCCTGTAAGTTAGTGCCACTTTGGGTTCACGACTAGCCATGTCAGCCCGGGTTCTCTGTCATATGGATGCTAGCGACACTATCATATACGTGTGCCAAAAGGCGCAAACGGTCTCGGGCATCGTAAGGCGACACCCGTGGGAATACCGTGCGTGAGGCCGCAAAGTGATATGAGGTGTTACATGCTAGATCGATGTGGCATTGAGTCGGGGTCCTGACACGTTATCTGATCTTTTAGACTCGCAATGTCCGCATTGTGCAGATCTTGCGTCGCTGGTGTAACTGCCGTGGTTAACAAGGCCGCCCAGGCATCCATCAAACCGGAGTGAACTTGAGGCGGCCGGCGCGCGGAGCCTCCAGCCCCTGCTAACGCTCCAGACGCC
The DNA here is from genome assembly GCF_018294505.1 of Triticum aestivum. NCBI lineage: Eukaryota > Viridiplantae > Streptophyta > Magnoliopsida > Poales > Poaceae > Triticum > Triticum aestivum. The sequence continues at coordinate 623,779,084 of NC_057798.1, forward strand.
GCTGCATTAGAGTTTTGCAAGGTTGGCTGTGTTCCAGCCATGAGGATTCCAATGTGGTTCGGCGTTTCAAGAAATTCTGGAATACTGGTGCCATCGGAATACCCTTCAAACACGCCATCCTGCACTTGGTATAGGGATTCGGTTTCACGAGTGGATGATTCGCCGTCGGAATAAGCGATCATCTCACCCTCAGACTCCGGTTCAGATCCGATCCCGTGGACGCATCCCACGAGTGCATGCTTCATGGTAGGCTGAACCCGGGCAGAACTTGAACGCTGAGCCGTTTCGACGAGGTCGGTGCAGGTGTCCGGCTCAGGGCCCGGTTCGCCGATCTTGCCGATGAAGACGTGGAATCCGCCGAAGGGGACCAGGTACCCGTACTCGATTGAGCTGGCCTCGGGGCCCCAGCCTGCATCGTCGATGTAGAGTTTGCCACGATGACTCTTGGTCATCCGGCCCACAACGTATCCTTTGAGCCCTTCAAAGCTGCCCTTCAAGAACTCAAAACCATCATGCGATAGCCCCATGGTGGGCGCCAACTATCGTGGAAATATCACGTCAGATGTCCTCGTGTAAGGACTTAGTCATGGAGCCATCACGACGGGTTAGCTTAAAGGGGTTAAACCGGACAAAGGACACGAGGGATTTTATACTAGTTCGGCCCCTTCAATGAAGGTAAAGGCCTACGTCTAGTTGTGATGGGATTATTGGGGTCTCGCTAACCAGGGAGCTAAACAAGCTATGCCTGGCTATCGAGTTGTGTTTCTTGTCCGTGAACCGCCGCCGGGTCATCCCCTTATATACACGGGTTGACGCCCGACCGGCTTACAGAGTCCCGAGGACAACTCATACAAGTGTTCGGCTTGGTCTCTCCTTTCCTTATCTTACAATACAAGTTATATGACTATGGCGGTTTACCACTATGGGCCCTAATCCGCCTTTGGGCTCCAGGCCTCTAAGCTTCATAGTAAAGCGCCATCTTCTGAGTCTTCGTGGGCTTCAATATAGTTGAGGGTGAACCGGCCCCTCCTGGGCGGTTTACACTCAGTAGTTATATCCCCAACAGCCTTCTTCATTGTTGGCGTTGTCGTTCTCTTGTCGTGGTGGAGAAGGAGGTTGTTGACGTTCTTGGTGTACTTCCTTGTTTTCTTCATCTTGGTGTGTCCCACTTGTGGATGCTTCCGTATCAACTCTTGGTTCACCTTGTCGTGAGATAGAAGCTTCCGCTTGGACGGGTGAGGTACTCTCCTACACCTCCGTTGGATGAATCTTGCCAATAGACAAGTCTTGGATTGCTTCCGAGGGGTCTTTGTCTCCTACATCAATTGGCAATTGCTCTACTTGCGAGCCATTAGATTCATCAAACTTCACATCTACCGTCTCTTCAACGTTTGGAGTGAAATTATTGTAGACACGGTAAGTGTGAGAGTTTGAGCCATAACTAATTAGGAAACCTTCATGAGACTTGGGAGAAAATTTAGAACGACGATGCTTATCAAGAATGTAACACTTTGAGCCGAATACCCGAAAGTATCCAACTTGTGGTTTGTTACCGGTGAGGAGCTCGTATGCCGTCTTGCCGAGTAGCTTGTGAAGGTACAAGCGATTTGTTGCATGACAAGCTGTCTCAACCGCTTCTGCCCAAAAGTGCTTCTGCGTCTTGTACTCATCAAGCATTATTCTTGCCATTTTGATGAGCGTTTGGTTCTTCCTCTCAACAACTCCATTTTGTTGAGGTGTGTATGTAGCCGAGAACTCATGTGAAATCCCTTCTTCGTCAAGAAAGGTGTCCACATGTGCGTTCTTGAACTCCGTTCCATTGTTGCTGTGAACCTTCTTCATCTTCACTTCAAATTGATTTTGGGTCTTCCTAGCAAAGTTTATGAAGATATTTTGGACCTGCGATTTATCATCTAGAAAGAACACCCACGTAAATCTTGAAAAATCATCAAATATAACTAGACCAAAAGAATTTCCACCGAGACTTTTGTCGGCGTTGGGGCCAAAAAGATCCATGTGAAGTAGCTCAAGTGGTCTCCTTGTGGTCATGATGTTCTTCGCGATATGCCTTCCTCCAACCTGTTTACCTGCTTGACAAGTGCTACAAAGTCTATCCTTATCAAATATGACATCGTTAACGCCAAGGATATGATTTCCTTTAATAAGCTTGTCAAGGTTTCGCATACCAACATGAACTAATCATCTATGCCATAACCAACCTTCAGAGGATTTAGCAATAAAGCAAGTTCTAGGTTGAGCCTTTTTAGTGAAATCAACAATTTAAAGATCACCTCTATGTATACCGGCAAAGACCATTTTATGATTATCTCTATGAAACACTTGGCAATCTACTTCAGTAAATAGGACATTGTAACCGAAATCAGCAAGTCTAGATACTGAAAGTAAGTTGTAGCCAAGGAATTCAACGAGCATAACATTTTGTATGGAGCTATCATGTGATATGGCCACCTTACCGAGGCTAACCACCTTACCCTTTGAGTTGTCACCAAAAGTGACGTACTTTCGAGGACAATTGTTTTCAGCAAGCTCATGAAACATATCTTTATCTCCGGTCATGTGATCGGTACACACACTGTCAAGAACCCATTCCTTTCATCCTGCCATATATCCCCGAAGATTTGCCATAAAACCAAAGTGTTTTATTGCATCATCAAGATCAAAGTCACTATCATCATCCTCGTCATAGTATCCATGTTCAACATTGTCATGCTGATCAAATCGTAGAGAGGGTGATTCGTTAGAGTGAGTTTGACAATGATCTTCTTTATGAATTTTAATAGCTTCGGAAATAATATCACTAATAATTCCAACATCTCCTTTGGCACGCAGAATATTTGTAAGCTCAAATAGACAATCACCAAACATAGGATCATTGGAATTCATCTTACTCAAGGCAATAGACTTATGGAGAATTTCATCTAGATTCTTCAAGGAATAATCTGGAAATCATTCCTCAAGAAATTTCCATATAGTGTAGGCACACTCAAGAGTAGGCAAATTTCTAACCAAGTTTCTAGGCAAGCCTCTAGTGATAAGATTAACAGTTCTAAGATTTTTGATCATGTTAATTGACTAATAAAGGGTGGGATGCATAGGATCAACATGAGGTGCACAAGGGCTAGCAATGTACTTGTTCAAATGATATTGATTGAAAAACACAAGCATCTTATTTTTCCACTCATGAAAATACTCCCCATCAAGAATAGGCACTCTATGTCTAAGACTCCCCAAAGTAGACTCATCCATCTTCATCCAATGGTGATTAAACCAAAGCAATGGAGACCAAAGCTTTGATACCAATTGAAAGGATCGAGAAGAGGTGTCTAGAGGGGGGGTGATTAGACACTAAGTGCCAAAAGTTGCAGTTTTTAATTTCTTTAAGTTTAAGTGGAGTTTAGGCACAAGTTTAACAATCACAATACATAGCAAGCAAGCATGGAAAGAGTATAAGAGCAGCGGAAAGTAAAGCATGCAACTTGCAAGAATGTAAAGGGATGGGATTGGAGTATGCAAACGCAATTGGAGACACGGATGTTTTTGTCGTGGTTCCGATAGGTGGTGCTATCGTACATCCACATTGATGGAGACTTCAACCCATGAAGGGTAACGGCTGCGCGAGTCCACGGAGGGCTCCACCCACGAAGGGTCCACGAAGAAGCAACCTTGTCTATCCCACCATGGCCATCGCCCACAAAGGACTTGCATCACTAGGGGTAGATCTTCACGAAGTAGGCGATCTCCTTGCCATTACAAACTCCTAGGTTCAACTCCACAATCTTGTCAGAGGCTCCCAAGTGACACCTAGCCAATCTAGGAGACACCACTCTCCAAGAAGTAACAAATGGTGTGTTGATGATGAACTCCTTGCTCTTGTGCTTAAAATGATAGTCTCTCCAACACTCAACTCTCTCTCACAGGATTTGGATTTGGTGGAAAGAAGATTTGAGTGGAAAGCAACTTGGGGAAGGCTAGAGATCAAGATTCATATGGTAGGAATGGAATATCTTGGCCTCAACACAAGTGTAGGTGGTTCTCTCTCAGAAAATGTAAGTTGGAAGTGTAGGTATGTTCTGATGGCTCTCTCCCCGAATGAATAGGAGGTGGAGGGGTATATTTAGCCTCCACACAAAATCTAACCATTACACACAACTTACCAATCTCGATGGGACCGAATTGAGAAACTCGGTTGAACCGATTCAGTAAATCTAGTGACCGTTAGGATTTTCGGTGGGACCGACATGCAACTCGGTAGGACCGATATGGTTAGGGTTAGGGCATAACGTAATCTCGGTGAGACCGATTACACAAACTCGGTGAGACCGATTTTGGTAATAAGCTAACCATAGAGTTGGTCAAGTAAACTCGATGGGACCGATTCGCCCATCTCGGTTGGACCGAAACATTACGAAAGGAAAACAGAGAGTTTACATTGCAATCTTGGTAGGACCAATTACACAAACTTGGTGGGACCGATTTTGGTAATGGACATACACAGAGAGATTACAATCCCATCTCGGTGAGACCGAGATCCCTATCGGTGAGACCGATTTGCCTAGGGTTTGTGGTAGTGGCTATGACATCCGAACTCGGTGGCACCGGGTAGAAAGAATCGGTAGGGCTGAGTTAGACTTTTTGGTTTTGGGTCATATGTGGATGTGAGAAAGTAGTTGAGGGCTTTGGAGTATATCACTAAGCACGTTGAGCAAGCAAGCCATTAAGCAACACCTCATCCCCTCTTGATAGTATTGGCTTTTCCTATAGACTCAATGTGATCTTGGATCAATAAAATAGAAAATGTAGAATCTTGAGCTTTGAGCTTGAGCCAATCCTTTTGTCCTTAGCATTCAAAGGGGTTCCACATCCTCTAGTCCATGCCACTTGATTGTTGAACTTATCTGAAACATACTAGGTAAAAGTGTTAGTCCAACAAGAGATATGTTGACATTAATTACCAAAATCACCCAGGGAGCACTTGTGCTTTCACACCTTCCATTGGAATAGTGGCCAATCTTGACGCCGCAGCAATCATATTATCCATAGTGGTAGGAAAGTGACCTAGTGGTGTTGGCACGTACTGTGGCGGGCCATGGTTCTGCTGAGACGGGTCCATTGTGTGCAGCTAATCCAACTCTCCTGTCCTGGGTGCTTCAACCCGGTTCACCACGGGCGGTGTTGGGGATATAACTACTGATTACAAATTGCCCAGGAGGGGCCGGTTCACACTCAACCATATTGAAGCCCATGAAGACCCAGAAGATGGCGCTTTACTAATGACTTAGAGGCCCGGAGCCCAAGAGGCGGATTAGGGCCCATAGTGGTAAACCATCATAGTCATGTAACTTGTATTGTAAGATAGGAAAGGAGAGACCGAGCCTGACACTTGTATGAGCCGGCCTCGGGACTCTGTAAACCGGCCGGGCGTCAATCCGTGTATATAAGGGGACGACCCGGCGGTGGTTCAGGGACAAGAAACAACAACTCGAGAGCCAGGCATAGCGTGTTTAGCTCCCTGGTTATCGAGACCCCAATAATCCCATCACAACTAGATGTAGGCCTTTACCTTCATCGAAGGGGCCGAACTAGTATAAAACCCTCGTGTCCTTTGTCCGGTTTAACCCCTTTAAGCTAACCCGTTGTGATGGCTCCACGACTAAGTCCTTTCACGAGGACATCTGACATGATATTTCCACGACAGTTGGCACCCACCATGGGGCTATCGCACGATGGTTTTGAGTTCTTGAAGGGCAACTTTGAAGGACTCAAAGGGTACGCGGTTGGCTGGATGACCAAGAGTCGTTGCGGCAAGCTCTACATCGACGACGCAGGATGGGGCCCCGAGGCCGGCTCAATTGAGTACGGGTACCAGGTCCCCTTTGGTGGAATTCATGTTTTCATTGGCAAGATCGGCGAACCGGGCCCTGAGACGGACATCTGCACCGATCTCGTCGAGACGACTCAGCATGCAAGCCCCGCTCGGATTCATCCCGCCATGAAGCATGCGTTCGTGGGATGTGTCCACGGGATCGGATCTGAACCGGTGTCCGAAGGTGAGACGGTCGCGTATTCCGACAGCGAATCATCCGCTGGTGAAACCGAGTCCCTATACCAAGTTCAGGACGGTGTGTTCAAAGGGTACTCCAATGGCATCCGTATTCTGGAATTTCTTGAACCGCCAAACCGAGTCGGAATCTTCATGCCGGAACACAGCCAACTTTGCAAAACTCTACTGCAGCGGCATCTAGACCAGTAGCAGGGGCAAGAGGCTCCGCACGTCGGCCAACTCAAGTTCTGTCTGGGTTGATGGATGCCTGGGCGACGTTATTGGCCGCAACAGTCACCATGGAGACTCAAGATCGGCATAACGCGGAGGTTGCTAAATTACGGGATCAGATAACTCAGGCCAAAGAGGATTTGGCGGCTAAAGAGATCAGGATGGCTGAGGAACGGGCCGCTTTAGATGCCCAGGCGCAGAGGATTCAAGCCGAGAATTATTGAGTTTTGATGGATCAGAACGCCTTGAATGAAGTATTCAGGACGAGACATCGATCTCATTTGCCGATGGACTACAATGCGATGAATCTCTTCGACACGCCAGGAGCAGGGACTAGCAATCCGGCAGCAGTAAACCGGACTGTCGTGCCAAGGTCCGGAGCGCCGGATCAGCCTCAGGTGATGGCTCCACCTCGACGGATAGACAACCCGCCACGGTATACCACACCCCCGCCGGGTCACTTTTCTACCCCCTTGGATAATACGATAGCAGCAGCATCCCGGCTGGCATCTATTCCGATAGAGGGTGAATCGCCAGCAGCGGTTGAGACACGGCGGGCCAGGGATATTCTTCAAATTGCTATGACGCAGCAACAGGCTTACTCATATAGTCGATACAGGATTCATACGACCCCACGTCCAAGCAAAAGCTATAGCAGGCATATAGACGAACCGGAGGTGTCCAGCAGTGCGCGGTGCCGTATTGTCCCTCAAGGACCCAATCTGGTGTGTGGTGAGGTGAATGCTCAGGACGTGGTGGATAATGGTAGAGCGTGAAGGGAGGCCGCTTTAGCAGCACAGTATACTTGTCGTTATCAACCCGCCCCAGTTCAACCAGTAGCGTCGGTAGACTGAGGCACCGGGCTTGCCTTCAGTTCCTGGGGAGTACCGTGTCTCATTCCGGCTCTCCGTAATGTGCGGCTGCCTAAAGATTTCAAGGATCCATGTAAGGTGCCTAATTACACCGCTGATCAACCGCCCGAGGCATGGGTGGAGAGTTATGAGATGGCAATGGAGATGCTGGATGTGGATGAAGCGGCTTGTGCGAAGTACTTCACGATGATGTAGGAGGGAACAACCCGTACATGGTTGAAGAACTTACCAGCTAACTCCATCGAGTCATGGGACCAATTGAAGGCCCGGTTTATAGCAAATTTCAAGGATACATGTAAACAGCCTATGTCCATTGTGGATCTGGATGCCTGTGTTCAAGGAGAGAACGAGTCAACAACTCATTGGGTGCATCGGGTTTCAGAAGTTTTGCACTCGTCGGACCGAATTAACGCTGGCCAGGCGATCATAACATTGGAGCGTAATTACCGGTTTAAGTCTCTGAAGATGAAGTTGGGACGACTTAAGTGCCACTGCAATGACATGGGCACCCTTATGGCAGCCTTGGTGAAGTATGCCGATTCTGATAATACCAAGGATCCCGATTCTGATGAGGAGAAACCGGAGAAGGGAAAGAAGAACGGCGGTGCAAAGGGACAGCAGCACAACCAAGGGGGCCATGGGAACAATGGTAAGCGCAAAGAGGATAATTCAAATTTTGTGGCTAACGCTAATGTGCAGCGTCGTAAAGGTAAACCGCCCAGCGCGGTGGCGGGATGAATCTGGAGCGTTTGTTAAACCAGCCCTGTCCAAAGCATGGGACCAAGGAGGTTCCGGCAACACATCTTTGGAAAGATTGTCACATTATGAAGGAGTTCAAAAACTTTGATCTCTTTCAGTTTGATCAGGGTCCATCGGGCGGTTCAGGTCCAGGTTTTCATGGTGGTGGCGATTCAAACTCTGGATTTTAGAATAATCAGGGCAAACAGAACAACCAAGGTGGTAATAACCAACAGAATAATCAAGGAAATCAGCAGCAGTCAGGTTATCAGAGTCATCCGAAGCAGTTGAATGGTGGGCAGTATCATGTGTTCACTACTAGTTTGGGCAAGCGCGATCAGAAGCTTCACAAGATGGCAGTCAATGCTGTTGAACCGGCAGTACCACGTTATTTGCGGTGGTCCGAGCAACCCATTGAGTGGAGCGGAGAGGATCATCCGCCCCGGGTTGACAATCCGGGTCACCTCGCCTTAGTGGTGGCACCTCAGGTGGGAGGTTATAAGTTCACCAAGGTGCTTATGGATGGAGGGAGTAGTATCAACATTCTGTATTATGAGACCTTCGGTCGTATGGGGTTGACAAACAAGAGTCTTAAACCGCCAAACACTGTATTTCATGGTGTAGTACCAGGTAAATCGGCATATCCTGTTGGCTAGATCGCTTTGGAGGTTGTGTTTGGTGATGAGCATGACTCCCGGTCTGAAACATTGACTTTTGAAGTGGTGAAGATCTAGAGCCCGTACCACGCACTGTTTGAACGACCGACTTATGCAAAGTTCATGGCAAGGCCCTGTTATATTTATTTGCAGCTCAAGATGCCGGGTCACAAGGGGACCATCACAGTTCATGGTAGTCGTAAGATCGCTTTGGATTGCGAGGAAGGTGATGCGGCATATGCTGAGTCGGTTTGTGCTACAGAGGAGTTGAGGTTCTACAAGGACAATGTTGATCCGGCAGACATGACCCCTCTGAAGAAGCCCACCACTGAGCATGACCCGAGCCTGAAATTCAAACCGGCTGATGAGACTAAACTTGTTGACTTTGTTCCTGGCGATTCATCCAAACAGTTTAGCATCAACACAAATCTGGGACATTTTTGCATGGAAACCTTCTGACATGCCTGGTGTACCGAGGGAACTCACTGAGCACACTCTCAATATTGATCCCAAGTTTAAACCGGTCAAACAGTTTCTTCGCCGCTTTAACGAGAGACGCAAGGCAATCAGTGAGGAGGTAGCCTGGCTGTTGGCTGCTGGTTTTATCGTTGAAGTGTTTCACCCTGAGTGGTTGGCTAATCCGGTGCTAGTTCTTAAGAAAAATGGCACTTGGCGCATGTGTGTGGACTACACAGATTTAAACAAAGCTTGTACGTCCGATTCTTTTGCTCTCCCGCGTATCGATCAGATCATTGATGCGACGGCGGGTTGTGAGCGTTTGAGTTTATTGGATGCTTATTTAGGTTATCATCAGATCAAAATGGCAGTTAAGGACCAGGAGAAGACCGCCTTCATCACTCCCTTTGGAGCCTTCTGCTATGTTTCTATGCCCTTTGGGTTCAAGAGTGCCCAGGCAACTTATCAGCGCTGTGTGCAAAATTGTCTTCACACTCAGACCGGGCACAATGATCATGCCTATGTTGATGACATTGTAGTAAAATCCATGAAGAAGGAGACATTGATAGACAATCTCAAGGAGACCTTTGACAATCTGTGTGTTTACAAGATGATGCTCAATCCGGAAAAGTGTGTTTTCGGTGTTCCGGCAGGCAAGTTTCTAGGTTTTCTATTGTCCAACAGAGGCATTGAGGCTAATCCGGAGAAGATTAAAGCGATTACATCTTTGGCTAAACCGGCGTGCATTAATGATGTTCAGCGTCTGGCAGGTCGAATTGCCGCCCTAAGCCGGTCTATTAGCTGCTTGGGAGAGAAGGTGATCCCTTTATATCAGATGTTGAAGAAAACAAACACCTTTGTCTGGAGTGATGCGGCTAATGCGGCGTTTGAAGATTTGAAGCGGCAATTGGTTGAATCACTGGTCCTCGCTGCTCAGGTTGACAAAGAGCCCTTGTTATTGTACGTGGCTACTAATGCCCGTGCTGTCAGTGTGGCAATTGTGGTGGAACGCAAGGAGGCTTGCAAGGAATATCCAGTTCAACGGCCGGTTTACTATATCAGTGAGGTGCTCATCGAGTCAAAGCAACGATATCCGCATTGGCAGAAGCTGGTCTATGGGGTTTTTATGGCAAGTCGGAAGCTTAAACAATACTTTCAAGGCCATCCCATTACAGTTGTCAGTTCAGCTCCTTTTGGTGATATAATTCAGAACAGGGAGGCAACTGGCCGGGTTGCAAAGTGGGTGATTGAGCTTGGTCCACATAGGTTGCAATATATGCTTCGAACAGCCATCAAATCTCAGGCGCTTGTTGACTTCATCAATGATTGGACCGAGTTACAAGAACTAGAGGACAAACCGGATAATACATACTGGACTATTCACTTTGATGGATCCAGGCAATTAGAGGGCTCGGGGGCTGGAGTTGTCCTTACTTCCCCTCGAGGTGATAAAATTTGTTATGTTCTCCGTTTAATGTTCCCCTGTACTAACAATGCAGCTGAGTACGAGGCTTTACTCCACGGGCTCCATGTGGCCAAGAGATGAATTTAAGCTGGGTACGATGCTTTGGAGACTCTGATCTGGTGGCCTAGCAAGTTTCTGGCACTTGGGATTCTAAGGATCCACTCATGGCGGCTTACAGACGCGAGGTGGATATTGTGGCAGGTCACTTCAAAGGGTATCAGGTTGAGCATATTGATCAGCGTAAAAATGAAACGGCAGACGCTTTAAGCCGGCTGGGATCTCAGCGTAAACCGGTACCTCCCAATACCTTTCTAGATATCTTGCACAACCCGTTTGTTAAGTTGCTTACAGAGGAGGATTTAGCTGTTCCTGATCCGGAGGCCCAATTGGTGGCTGCTTTACATGTTGTTCCGGATTGGACCGTTCTATATTTGGCGTATATGAACCGGGGCGAGTTACCAGACGATGAAGTTCTAGCCCGGCAGATAGTCTGGCGATCCAAGTCCATGGTTATTCATAATGGCGAGTTACACCGCTATAGCGTTTCAGGAGTATTCTAGCGTTGTGTTTCTCCTGAAGAAGGCCAAGAGATTCTACGTGAAATTCATGAAGGGGATTGTGGTCATCATGTCGGGTCAAAATCCCTGGTTGCTAAAGCTTTTCGTCATGGGTTCTATTAGTTAACAGCTCATGTTGATGCTGAGGATTTGGTAAAGCGGTGTGATGCTTGTCAGAAGTTTGCACGCCGAGCTCATGTTCCAGATCAAGAATTAAGGATGATTCCCATCACTTGGCCGTTTGCCACTTGGGGGCTTGATATGGTGGGGCCCTTGAAGCGCTCCAAGGATAAAAAGACCCACCTATTGGTGGCGGTTGACAAGTTCACTAAATGGGTTGAAGCGGAGCCTGTCAACAAGTGTGATGTGGCTACGACGGTTCAATTTCTCAAAAGGATTATATTCCGCTTTGGCTTTCCACACAGCATCATCACGGATAATGGCACAAACCTTTCTAAAGGTGAGATGGAGGATTTATCTTCGAGGGAGCACATCCGGCTTGATTTAGCATCTCTGGCGCACCCCCAGTCTAATGGTCAAGCTGAGAGAGCCAATCAAGAAATCTTGAAGGGTATCAAGCCCCGGCTCATGGTTCCTTTAAAGCGAACGCCGGGTTGTTGAGTGGAAGAATTGCCTTATGTGTTATGGAGCATCAACACCACCCCCAACAGATCAACGGGTTATACACCTTTCTTCATGGTTTACGGGGAAGAGGCGGTCCTCCCAAGTGATATTCGTCATGATTCGCCCCGGGTTGCCAACTATGTTGAAGCGGACAATGAGCAAGCACGCTAGAAGGCGTTGGACTTGTTAGATGAAAAACATGACATGGCTTTGGCTCGTTCGGCGGTTTATCAACAAGACCTGCGGCGTTATCACAGCCGCTGGGTTAAAACAAGAACCTTTCAAGAAGGCGACTTGGTGCTCCGGCTCATCCAGGATCAGACCGATATGCACAAGTTATCCCCACCTTGGGAAGGACCCTTTGTGGTCAGCAAGAATCTCCACAACGGATCATACTACCTCATTGACGTTCGAGACAACTCACGCAGTTCTGAGGAGGAGTCCCGGCGGCCGTGGAACATAGCTCTCCTTCGGCCTTACTACACTTGAGCCATAGACTTCTCTTATGTACATATTTCGATAATATATATATTATGATCAATATAATAAACCAGCATCCTTGCTATAAGCAGGGCCTCTTCTGTTTTTCTCAAATATCCTTTGAGTTACTTGGGGGCTTCAGCTGACAAAGCGGAGTTCTACCTATTAAACCAGCTATCATGCCACAATACAGCTTGGGAGCTTCACACCCAAGGGGCCAAAGAGAGTCTGGATGCTATGCACAGCTCAAACATAGGCACCCATGAGCACAGCTCACAAAGTTACTTGGGGGATCTTTGTGTAAAGTAACAAAGAGCTTGAAAGGACCCTTGTAATTGGGTATGGACCCACGGCTTGGAAGCCCGGTGTATTCACCTAAAACACTGGGTTAACCTACCTTCATCAAGTAAGACACTCCTATCTAGGTAATCATGGCATGACCCGCCGAACGTTTGACAGTTACTCTCATTGAGACCCTGAACTTGTCAAAGTTAAAATGACGATTGGTTAGTTGGAGGTCCATCTTAAAAGGCTTTGTCAAATGGTTTAACTCAGCGGCCTGGCAACCCACGAAAAACCTCATATTTGGGCCTGACAGCCCTCAAAAAGCCTCGACTACACGGTTTTATTTGCCTTTGTCAAGATTTTTCTCTTATTGGATGAATTTTATGTTGAACCGGTGTCTGTTGACCCGGTATGGCTTTTTAGTCATTATACTAACCCGGTGTTTGTTAACCTGGCTTGGCTTTCAACTACAAGTTGTCACACCATACTATTAAACCGGTGTTTGAAAACCCGGCCTGGCTTTGACTACATGTTGACAGTTTGATCATCTGGTGTTCATCATAACCCGACATGACTTATTACACAACATCATTACATGGTGAGAGTTATAACAACTCAAGGTTTGGGTCTTCACCCTTACTACAATTAAAGTTGGTTAACCAACTAAGTGATTTCATATCACAGGTATGAGTTATTTCATATTTATTCTGCGTTGGTTATTAACCAGGCTTTATCTTGGGCATTATGACCCGTCCGATGGTAAACTGCCAGGACAATTCTTTTTATGCAGATATCAGAATCGCATGAAAATTATCAAAGTGTAATCAAGCACAGCAAATATCATGGCGGATCAACAACGTCATGCATCAGTGCCACAGAGCAAAGTATTTTAACTAGCCTATTACAAGGTGCTTTGAGGCGCAAAATAATGATTGTTTTTCAGAACAAAGTCTCTGACAATAACCACATTGCCGGATCAAGATTCATCACCGGGTTGACGTGAGGTTGATGGATCTTCAGGCGTCTGATGACCCACAAGTATAGGGGATCTATCGTAGTCCTTTCGATAAGTAAGAGTGTCGAACCCAACAAGGAGCAGAAGGAAATGATAAGCGGTTTTCAGCAAGGTATTCTCTGCAAGTACTGAAATAAGTGGTAACAGATAGTTTTGTGATAAGATAAATCGTAACGAGCAACAAGTAACAATAGTAAATAAAGTTCAGCAAGGTGGCCCAATCCTTTTTGTAGCAAAGGACAAGCCTGGACAAACTCTTATAATAGGAAAAGCGCTCTCGAGGACACATGTGAATATCGTCAAGCTAGTTTTCATCACGCTCATATGATTCGCGTTCGGTACTTTGATAATTTGATATGTGGGTGGACCGGTGCTTGGGTGTTGTTCTTGCTTGAACAAGCATCCCACTTATAGTTAACCTCTATTGCAAGCATCCGCAACTACAACAAAAGTATTAAGGTAAACCTAACCATAGCATGAAACATATGGATCCAAATCAGCCCCTTACGAAGCAACGCATAAACTAGGGTTTAAGCTTCTGTCACTCTAGAAACCCATCATCTACTTATTACTTCCCAATGCCTTCCTCTAGGCCCAAATAATGGTGAAGTGTTATGTAGTCGACGTTCACATAACACCACTAGAGGCTAGACAACATACATCTCATCAAAATATCGAACGAATACCAAATTCACATGACTACTATTAGCTAGACTTCTCCCTTGTCCTCAGGAACAAACGTAACTACTCACAAAGCCTATTCATGTTCATAATCAGAGGGGTAATAATATGCATAAAGGATCTGAACATATGATCTTCCACCAAATAAACCAACTAGTATCAACTACAAGGAGTAATCAACACTACTAGCAACGTACTAGCACCGATCCCGGACTTGGAGACAAGAATTGGATACAAGAGATGAACTAGGGTTTGGAGATGAGATGGTGCTGGTGAAGATGTTGATGGAGATTGCCCTCTCCTGATGAGAGGATCGTTGGTGATGACGTTGGTGATGATTTCCCCCTCCCGGAGGGAAGTGTCCCCGGCAGAACAGCTCTACGGGAGCCCTAGATTGGTTCCGCCAAGGTTCCGCCTCGTGGCGGCGGAGTCTCGTCCCGAAAGGTTGCTTGATATTTTTTTATCATCAAAAGACTTCATATAGGAGAAGATGGGCGTCAGAGAGCCACCAGGGGGGCCCACGAGGTAGGGGGGTGCGCCCCAGGGGCGGTGCCCCCCACCCTCGTGAGCAGGGTGTGGGCCCCCTGGCCTTCATCTTTGGCGGCGATTTTTCTTTATTTATTTTAAGATATTCCGTGGAGTTTCAGGACTTTTGGAGTTGCGCAGAATAGGTTTCCAATATTTGCTCCTTTTCCAGCCCAGAATTCCAGCTGCCGGCATTCTCCCTCTTCATGTAAACCTTTTAAAATAAGGGAGAATAGCCATAAGTATTGTGAGATAACGTGAAATAAAATCCCATAATGCAATAAATATTCATATAAAAGCATGATGCAAAATGGACGTATCAGCGTCGGTTCAACCTCATCCTCTCCACCCAGTGGCTGGAAGTCAATGGTGGTCCAGTCAATCTGGGTTAAAGCTTGAAAGACAGCCTCTTCACTTATAAGGTTCGATGGTTCAACATCAGGAGCATAAGTGTGCTTATGAATTGGCGGAATAAGATTCTGCACTTCCTTCACGACAGTGTAAACTCGATGGTTGTTGACATCATAGAAGGACCGATGCGAAGGTAAATTCACCTCATCAGCCAGCTGACTTGCTACCGGTCGCATCTCCTTCGTCAGGGCCTTGAGGGTTTCACTGTCGAATGCTGATCCGTTTTCCTGTTCATCTGGATAACCCTTGGCGATATCAACTGGATCCAGGTCAGCTATCCAAGATTTGGCACGAGTCAGCGCTAGTAAAGCGCCTGCTTTGGTAGCCGAACGCTTCACCTCCTCTATCTGAGCAGGAGTCATTGAGAGCCTGGCCATGGTATCCTTGATCAAGGTGGGTGCCGGTTTGTTGTATGAAGCTGCAGAGATGACTCGTTGTGCGCCAGTATACAGTTGCTCAATCAACGTGTAAGGCGCCTTCAACTTCATCCGCATATCCGCTCCAAGATGAGCAATGCGATTACCTGAGACGGTTTAAGAACTTAATGTTAAACCGGCGGAGTTGAACAATACTTCAGATCAGGATATTATAAAGTACTTACCAAAAACTACAGCTGTCATGGTGTTCACTTGATGTTTCAGCCCAGCCAGCTCTTCCTCAACCGGTTTAAGAGCTGCTTCGGCGTCTTTAGCCCGCTTCAACAGAGCAGCCCTTTCAGTTTCCCATTTGGTGCGTTTAGTTTTGAAGCCATCCTTCAATTATTCCACGGCAGTCAAAGCACCCTTTAGCTCCTCTTTGGCTTTAGAGGTCTCTTCTTGCTGGGACATGATGATTTCTTGAAGATCAGCGATTTGAGACTCTTTGGTCTTTATACCAGCCTACAAAGTCAGATGATAAAGCAGTTAATATATATTCAAGTCCCAAGTGCATAACAAGTTATACACTTGGCACTTGGGGGCTAATGCGGATTGCTTCTTAAACCGGATATTTTAAAGTCCCAAGATTCAATACAAGTATTAAACTTGGCACTTGGGGGCTAATGCCTAATTGATCAGTTACATTCACGCTGAAGGCAGTTGATAAAGACAAAGGGTTAACAGAAAGTCCTGGTTCATCTTCATAAGGTAAACCGACCCTTGGGGGCTACTCAGTTGAAGTATTCTTAATATCAGACGACCCGGTTTGTCTACAAGAGATAAACCGGCCCTTGGGGGCTACTATGGAGTTGATATATGTTGCAAACAAATTTAAAGTGTTTTGAAGATTACCTCATAATGCTCCTTCATCAAGTTAACCAAACCGGCCTGATAATCCCGGCTTGTATATAGACGGTTTAAGTAGCCGGAAGGGAGTTCGTCGGCACCAAGGTTCATAAAGCTGGATAAATCGGCCTTCCCTTTCCTCTTGCTCATAGTAGCAAATTCCTCCTTGGCACTATGCTTTCCCAAGATAACTGGGTTGCCAGGGGCAGTGAAACCATGACCAGTGATAACTACATCATCATCGCCACCTTTTGAGGGGGTTGGCGGATTGACAATATCTCTGGACGGGCTTCACACGTTGTCGCCCTTGGCTGGGCTTGGAGGATCAGCATGCGGGCTGGGCGGATTGACTTCTGGCGCTTCAACATATGTATCCTGACTTGGAGGTACAGCATCATCAATGGCAATATCAGCTTCTTTATCAGCACCTTCTGAAATTCTGTCCGGTTCAACTTCTTCAGTTGGGACAGTGGTCTTTGGTTTCTTGCTCAGACGAGCTTTGGCACTGTGATATTAACACAAGAGGTCAGTTTGGTAAACTGGTGTAAGAGGACAAAATTAAAGACATCATCGTTACCCAGGGACGGTCTTAAGGGGAGGCATCTGAGTGGTGGATGAACCGCCAGATGAAGAATTGGAAGACACCTGGTAATTCGAGTCGGACGGATTAAGAGGGTCACTGAAGCAACCCTTCAAGGGATAAAGACTTTCGGGGGAGCAAGAAACCTCTAGATGATGCTTCCGGTTTGGAGTATCTGGAAAACCGAAGGAAGTGACCTGCTGGCCGCTGTGCTTGGTTGTGCGACGACCTTCAGTTTGCCGTGTCTTCAAAGAAAATTGTGGATCCAAATGAGCAAGAGGGTGAGAGTGTTTTACTTTCCGAACGGCACGGCTTTGAAGCAGCACAAGTTCTGAATCGGAAGAAAGGAGGATTACCTCAACATGGTTCGCACGACTGGCTTCCGCATCATCCTCATAATAATCATTGTCATTAAGATGTACGAAGAATGAGCCAAGGGAGTCAAGTTCTACCTCGTTTTCTGATTCATTGACATCCTCAGGCGGATCAGAAGACTCGCCAGTTTTCTTCTTGCCCGCCTTCTTTACAACCTTACTCTTTGGGCGGTGAGTTCTCACCGGTTTGTCTGAAGTTTTCCTCTTCCAGAAAGAGCTGTTGGCCTGTAAAAACAAAACAAAGGATTATCAGAATAAAGTTAAAGCAGAAACAACTCAATAAACATGGAAAAGAATAAAATTCTTACTGCTGGCAGTTTGTTGGAACTACAAAAAGGAGCCAATCCGGTCTTGCTGGATTGAGTGATCGGTTCATCCAACATTTTCTTCACGGCTTCGGTAACTTCTTCGTCTGTCTTTTCTATCTCATTGGATTGTAGAGGGTCTTTTACATCTCCAGTATACACATACATCAAACCGGAGTGGCGGCTTAAGGGAAGGATACCCCATGAAACCCAGCATCGAACAAGGTCAATGCCAGTCAAACCGTTTGCTAGGAGGGCCCGGAGTTTAATGATTTGTGGTGCATAAGTTTTCCGCTCTTTAGCGGTGAGCCGTGGAGGCAATGGATGATTATTGCTAAGCCGCTGAGCATGGTAACCCGGCAGAGGGTTTTCATCAGCAGGTGTAGTGTTCAAACAGTAAAACCAGGTGTTATTCCAGTCCTTTGGATGGCTATGGTGTTTTGCATGAGGGAAGTCAACTTCTTTCCTTTTTTGAATTGATACGCCGCCAAGTTCAGTGTTGGGACCATCAGAGAATTCGGTTCGGCGGTTTAAGTGGAAAAAGTCTCTGATAAGCTCCATAGTTGGCTCCTCTTGAAGATAAACTTCGCAGAATACTTGAAAGTTGCATATGTTGGACACAGAGTTTGGTCCAAAATCCCGAGGATGGAGTTGAAAGCTAGCGAGCACTTCCCGGAAAAACTTTGAACCGGGCGGGCTAAAACCCCGGTCTAGGTGTTGCATGAACACAATCACTTCCCCGGCTTGAGGTGTTGGAGGACATTCAGGGCCAGGAACTCGCCAATGGAGAACATCTTTCTTGGGCAAAGCACCAGTCAAGACATACCCGTTAAGCTGCATTTTAGTGATCTGGGACGAAACCCAGTTGCATGCGGCGAATTGCTTTGTCATATTGGAAAGCAAACTGAAAATAAAGCACACAGGACGGTTTACGATTCAAAGTTAATGTATACCAGCCAGAGTTAAACCAGGAAATTATGCATGTTCAACCGATTATTGCTACTCAAGTGAGATGGCGGTTTAAGAGAGGGTTAATGGTACCAGGCGGGTTAGGATTTTCGACAAGTTAAACCGCCTATGAGGGGAGCAGCAGAGCTGAAAATTTGCTAAGTGTTGCAGAAACAAGTCTCACACAATGATGAAGTTATTTTGGATCTACCATGCTTCAATAAAGAAAAATTTCTGCGACCTATAATGGCGTTAAGCAGAACAGAGAAGTTCATGAGTTCTACTGAGGATTCTTTACAAATAAGGAAGATCTACTAGTGATAAAAATGGATGCGAAGCAACTACTGCACGAGATCTACACTACTGTTTGATCAAAGAAACCATGGCAGAAGCAAATGCGAAGAACTGAGATGAATGAGGAACTGTACAGATGAACTTGCTAACCCTAGCATAGATCTAAAGATGTAGAAAAGGGAAAACTTACCAGTACAGATCTACTACGGAGTGATGCCACGAGCTCTGGTTCGATTCAGGATGATGCAGCGGTTGGGGGCGAAGACGACGGTGCACTCTGTGGCGGCGGCGGAGCTCGAGCGGCAGAGGTTCGTGAGAGGAAGAAGAAGAGGCAAGGGGAGAGAATGGAAAGACCCGCCAGCTTTATTTATAAGGAGAAAGGGATAAGTGGCAGGCGCAAGAATCGAGGAGCCTGAAGCGGTAAAGAGGGCGCGCCTGTCGCGTCGATCTTCGGGATACCATTAATGAAGGGAATCTTTTTAATCTTTTTATATGGAGATGACGTCATGATGAACCGTTGTTGTGTCTAGAGGATGACGTCATGGCGGTTTAACAAAGTTTACAGGAGAAGACGTCATGGTGGTTTAACAAAGTTTACAGGAGAAGACATCATGGCGGTTTACGAAAAGTGCAAGAAGATGTTTACAGGATTTTTCTAAAGACTGAAGATTGACATGAACAGGTTCAAATCAATCTGGGGCCTAATGTTGGGGATATAACTACTGAGTAAAAATTGCCTAGGAGGGGCCGGTTCACACTTAACCATATTGAAGCCCATGAAGACCCAGAAGATGGCGCTTTACTAATGAAGCTTAGAGGCCCGGAGCGCAAGAGGCGGATTAGGGCCCATAGTGGTAAACCGTCATAGTCATGTAACTTGTATTGTAAGATAGGAAAGGAGAGACCAAGCCGGACACTTGTATGAGCCGGCCTCGGGACTCTGTAAACCGGCCGGGCGTCAACCCGTGTATATAAGGGGACGACCCGACGGCGGTTCAGGGACAAGAAACAACAACTCAAGAGCCAAGCATAGCGTGTTTAGCTCCCCGGTTATCAAGACCCCAATAATCCCATCACAACTAGATGTAGGCCTTTACCTTCATTGAAGGGGCCGAACTAGTATAAAACCCTCGTGTCCTTTGTCCGGTTTAACCCCTTTAAGCTAATCCGTCGCGATGGCTCCACGACTAAGTCCTTTCACGAGGACATCTGACGTGATATTTCCATGACAGGCGGGTTACTAGTGCCCGCTCCTGGCGTATTAATGAGATTCCTTGCTTCGTAAACCGGTGGCAGACGAGACTGGTGCCTCCTCCTCATCACCTCGTTTGAAGTGTTCTGATCCAACATAAGCCGATAAGACTCTACATGAACTCGCTGAGCTTGAGCATTCAAAGCGGCCTGCTCCTCCGCCATCCCGGTCTCCTCAGCATCCATGTCCTCCTTAGCCTGAGCTATCTGATCCTGCAATTTTCTAACCTCCGCATTATGCTCATCCCGATTATCCAGATTAACCTCCATAGTCAACAATGCTGCTAAAGCGTCCAACAAACCAGACAAGACTTGAGCCGACGGGCGCGCGGGGCCTCCTTCCCCGGCTGCCGATCCGAAAATCATCGCCGCCGCTGTTAAAGATTGAGGTGCAAGCTGTGTGCCAGCCATGAAGATTGCAACCCGTTTTGGCCGTTCGAAGGGTTCCGGAATACTGCCGCCATCGGAACAACCCCCGAACGGGCCATCCTGCACTTGATACAAAGACTCGGTCTCCCCGGTGGATGACTCGCCATCGGAATAGATGGCCATCTCACCATGGGATACCGGTTTAGATTCGATACCATGGATGAATCCTACGAATGCACGTTTCATGGAGGGCTGAACCCGGCAGGGCTCGCACGCTGAGCCGTCTCGATGAGGTCGGTGCAGATGTCCGGCTCATGGCCCAGTTCGCCGATCTGGCCAATGAAGACGTGAATTCCTCCGAAGGGGACCCAGTACCCGTACTCGATTGAGCCCGCGTCGGGGCCCCAGCCTGCGTCGTCGATGTAGAGCTTGCCACGACGACTCTTAATCATCCGACCCACTGCATATCCATTGAGCCCTTTGAACTTGCCCTCCAAGAACTTGAAACCGTCGTGCGATAGCCCCACGGTGGGCGCCAACTGTCGTGGAATTATCACGTCAGATGTCCTAGTGAAAGGACTTAGTTGTGGAGCCATCGCGACTAGGTTAGCTTAGAGGGGTTAAACCAGAGAAAGGACACAGGGAGTTTATACTGGTTCGGCCCCTTGCGGTGAAGGTAAAAGCCTACGATCCAGTTGTGGTGGAATTGATGGGGTCTCGATAATCAGGGAGCAAATACGCTTTGCCGAGTTCTCGAGTTGTTGTTTCTTGTCCCTGAACCGCCGCTGGGTCGTCCCTTTATATACATAGGTTGACGCCCGACCGGTCTACAAAATCCTGAGGCCGGCTCGTACAAGTGTCCGGCTCGGTTTCTTCCTTTCCCTAACTTACAATACAAGTTACACATCTCAAGGCGGTTTACATACATGGGCCCTAATCCGCCATTGGGCTCTGAGCCTCTAAGATTCTGTAGTAAAGCGCCATAGTCTTCGTCTTCATGGGCTTCTATACAGATGACTCCTTGTGAGTATAATCCGGCCCCTCCTGGGTGGTTTATACTCAGTAGTCATATCCCCAACAGTTTCCTTTTCTTGCTTTTGAGTCATTGGAACCACCGTACTGTTAAGTGGGGTCCAAGTGAACAAAGTCAGAGTGACTGAAGTTATGCTCAACCAAATCCTATGTCTTCGAGCGAAGCCAATGAGAGTAAATCTTATCCAGAGCTGGATGAGTTAGCTTTGCTTGTAGCCCAAGCTAAGCTCTCGCGTGTGTTTGAAATCTGACCGTTGGACACATGTCAGTTCCTTAGTGACCCAGGGCCATTTTGGACAAATCTGGTCGGGTTGCCTCCTGGCTATAAATAGCCCACCCCCTACACCATAAATTGGTGGCTTCTTAGAGTTAGTGCACGGCTTCTATCGTTGGAGAGCAACCCACCTCCGAAGCATTTGAGAGAGAAATCCTTGCGAGGAAAAAGCCCAAAACACCCAGAGCCAAAGAGTGTTAGGCGTCACTGAAGTCTTTCTGTCCGAGTGATCTGAAGACTTGTTGCACTTGAGGACTGTGAATCCTCCAACCGGTTAGGCGTTGCATTCTGAGCATCCAAGAGTCATTATGGATCGTTGGTGAACAAAGTCTGTGAAGGTTTGGAAGTCTACCTTGAAGACTTACCAGAGTGATTGGGTGAGGACTGGGTGTCCTTAGCTCAAGGTGAATAAGGTGAAGACACAGTCTTCTGAGTTCAATCTCAGCCTCCCTAACCAGACGTACAGTTGTCACAGCAACTGGAACTGGTCTACCAAATCCTTGTGTTCACCAAGCAACTAGTTCTATCCCATTCTCTCCTTACTTTACAATTTGTCTTCGTGAAGTCATTGCTTGTCTGCCTGATTCGTTTGACTTCATTGTGTGAAGATTTTTAGCTGTTTAGCTTCGTACTATTTTCCATAATGATCCTGTCTACCTAGTTGCAGTTAGTCTTCGTGCTTTCCCTGTATTGTATGCTTGACTAATGTTTGCCTAGTGTAGTCTTCATTCCGCTGCTTACTATATAGGCTCAGTTTCACCGTGTTTTGAAGACTTTCATAAAAATCGCCTATTCACCCCCTCTAGTCGATAACTAGCACTTTCAATTGGTATCAGACCTTGGTACTCCCTTGTTCTGTGTGATTCGGTTTAACCACCTGGAGTTTTAGCTATGTCGACTGCTGGGATAATCAAGGTCTCCGTTGCATGCCATGTCTTTGATGGCACTGACTACCCCTACTGGAAGAACAAGATGCGCATGCATCTTGAAAGCATTGATGTTGATCTCTGGTAAGTTGTCAAGACTGGCGTTCCCAAAGTCGGTGAAGGCATCACCGCTGCTGATGTCAAGATATTTGCTCAATAGGACTCAACTGCCAAGAACACCATCTGTGGTCATCTGACCAAAGGGTAGCTTGGCCGTGTGAGTGCACTGGAAACTGCAAAGCGGGTCTGGGACTGGCTGTCCAAGGTTAATGAAGGCGTCTCAACTCAGAGAGACTCAAGAATTGATGTTCTTCGCAATCTGTTCAACCGCTTCAAGAGAAACGACAATGAAAATGCCAGCTCATGTTTGATCGTTTGACTGACATCACCAATGAACTACGTGCTCTCGGCGCCACTGAAATCACCAAGCATGAGATCGTGAAGAAGCTTCTGAGATCACTTGATAGCTTGCTACATCTTGAGCTTGCATTGGTTTTCCTTGAAGAGGAAAGGGTGATGCAGCAATAGTAGCGTAAGTATTTCCCTCAGTTTTTGAGAACCAAGGTATCAATCCAGTAGGAGGCTCCTCACAAGTCCCACACACCTACACAAACAAACAAGAACTCGCAACCAACACAATAAAGGGGTTGTCAATCCCTTCAAGGCCACTTGCGAAAGTGAGATATGATAGAGATCATATGATAAGATAAATATATTTTTGGTATTTTATAATATAGATTGGAAAAGTAAAGATGCAAATAAAAGTAGATTGAAAGCTTATATGATAGGAGATAGACTCGGGGGCCATAGGTTTCACTTGTGGATTCTCTCAAGATAGCATAATTATTACGGTGGGTGAACAAATTACTGTTGAGCAATTGATAGAAAAGCGAATAATTATGAGATTATCTAGGCATTATCATGTATATAGGCATCACGTCCATGACATGTAGACCGACTCCTGCCTGCATCTACTACTATTACTCCACACATCGACCGACTCCTGCATGCATCTAGAGTATTAAGTTCATAAAGAATAGAGTAACGGATTAAGCAAGATGACATGATGTAGAGGGATAAATTCATGCAATATGATATAACCCCCATCTTTTTATCCTCGATGGCAACAATACAATACGTGCCTTGCTACCCTTGCTGTCATTGGGAAAGGACACCACAAGATTGAACCCAAAGCTAAGCACTTCTCCCATGGGAAGAAAGATCAATCTAGTAGGCCAAACCAAACTAATAATTCAAAGAGACTTGCAGAGATAACTTAACCACACATAAAATAATTCAGAGGAGATTCAAATATTTCTCATAGATAAACTTGATCATAAACCCACAATTCATCGGATCTCGACAAACACGCCGCAAAAAGAGTTACATCGAATAGATCTCCAAGAAGATCGAGGAGAACTTTGTATTGAGATTCAAAGAGAGAGAAGAAGCCATCTAGCTAATAATTATGGACCCGAAGGTCTGTGGTAAACTACTCAAAACTCATCGGAGAGGCCTTGGAGATGATGTAGAGGCCCTCCGTGGTGGATTCCCCCTCCGGCGGAGCACCGACGAAGGTTCCAAGATGGGATCTCGCGGATACAGAAGGTTAAGGCGGTGGAAATAGTTTTTCGTGGTTGTTTCTGATGTTTTCGGGGTACATGGGTATATGTAGGAGGAAGGAGTACATCGGTGGACACCCGAGGGGCCCACAAGGGTGGGGGCGCGCCCACGTATAGGGGGCGTGTCGGGCACCCTCGTGGCTGCCTCCTTTGTTTCTTGACTTCCACTCCAAGTCCTCTGGATCACGTTTGTTCCAAAAAGATCGCTCCCAAAGGTTTCATTCCATTTGGCCTCCGTTTGATATTCCTTTTCTTTGAAACACTGAAATAGGCAAAAAAACAACAATTCGGGCCCGGCCTCCGGTTAGTAGGTTAGTCCCAAAAATGATATAAAAGTGTAAAGTAAAGCCCATAAACATCCAAAACGGGTAATATAATAGCATGGAACAATCAAAAATTATAGATACGTTGGAGACGTATCAAGCATCCCCAAGCTTAGTTCCTGCTCGTCCTCGAGTAGGTAAATGATAAAAACAGAAATTTTGATGTGGAATGCTACCTAGCATAATTCTCAATGTAATTTTCTTTATTGTGGCATGATTGTTCAGATCCAAATGATTCAAGATAAAATCTTATAAAACATAAAAATAATAATACTTGAAGCATACTAACAAATAATCATGTCTTATCAAAATAGCATAGCCAAAGAGAGCTTATCCCTATAAAATCATATAGTTAGGCCATGCTTCATTTTCATTACACAACATACTCCCATCATGCACAACCCCGATGACGAGCCGAGCAATTGGTTCATACTTTTTAACGTGCTTCAGCCTTTTCAACTCATACACAATACATGAGAGCAAGCCATGGACATAGCACTATGGTGGTGGTTGTGAAGACAAAAAGGGAGAAGATAGTCTCACATCAACTAGGCATATCAACGGGCTATGGAGATGCCCATTAATAGATATCAATGTGAGTGAGTAGGGATTGCCATGCAATGGATGCACTAGAGCTATAAATATATGAAATCTCAATAAAAGAAACTAAGTGGGTCTGCATCCAACTTGCTTGCTCACGAAGACCTAGGGAGTTTTTGAGGAAGCCCATCATTGGAATATACAAGCCAAGTTCTATAATGAATGTTGGGTGCGACATATGCCAAAGGATGGCTTATCATGGTGGGAGCGAGTAGAACGTTGCCAGTGCCGGGAAGCGGGATGAGGCGTAGACACGAACGCCGGCGCACTTTACCCAAGTTTGGGGCTCTCCTAGGAGATAACACCCCTAGCCACTAAGGCACTAGAGAGTACAATGGTGCTCCTTGAGCTGTATGCTAAAGGTGGAAGGAGGCAGGGCTAGCTCTCTTCCTCCTCTAGGTGTGGGTCTAGTTCTAACAGGTTGGAAACCCTTTGCATGGGTGCCCTGGGGGGTTTATATAGGCCTACCCCCAGATGTACAATGGTAACTTGGCCGAGTGTAGGACCCGACTGTCAGCGCCTATGGTCTCTGGCTTCTCCGCCGGCACCTGGGGCCTGCCGCCTGGTGGGCCCCTCCGACTGGTTTGGTACGGAGCCGACATGCCGCTTCCGCTGCTATCGGGTCGGGTTGGTGGCTGATCACTGTAGCCACGACACTAATGACGCATGCTTGGTTGGCCAAGGCATGGCTACAGTCCCGCTGCCTGGTGGGAGATCACTGTAGCCTCACCATGTCTAGTCTGGTTAATGGCCCTTTGGTCTCGAGGAAGGACTCGGCTGCCCAACAGGAGCCGGATCCTGTTGGATCTGACTGGCCAGGCTTGGCCGCCCTCCGGGCCCTCGCTGCCTGGTAGGGCCCGCCGCCTGCGAGCCGTACCGACATGCCGTCGTGGGAGCAGGACCTGCCTGACAGGGATGACATCGAGGGTGGAGTGGCAACAGTGCCACGTCGTGCGGAGATCTCCGCCTGTACGGAGCACTGCCGCCACACCAAACCCGGGATTTGGGGGTGAGGGACTACGCTGTAGCCTCACCCTCTCTTGTCCTCTTGATGGGGGGCGCAGACCTCTACAGAGGCCATCTGCTAGGAGTCGGCCTGTATTGGTGCCATCTACTAGTGCTCGGCCGTCTTCGGGCAACTGGCCGTTGAGCCAGCCGACCACCGGAAGGCGGCGCTTCATTCTGGAGTCTGGTGGGGCGAAGCCGGCCCAAAGTCTTGAAAGGCTCAGGGACTCGGGTTAGGCTACCCGTGGCCCATTACTCCAATAGTAGTCCCTGAAGCTGGTGAGGTGTCGCGGTTGATAGGCCGTAAAGCCTCAGCAGCTCCCTCCTTGCCGCGCTCTGATCGAACGCTTGGTCCGCCTTGTGACGCGCCGACTGCCACAGCCGACTTGACAAGGCGGGCTCGTCCGCCAATTTCAAACGCGAACGCGAGAAACAAATGGCATGCCTGCTAAGCTTCCCTAGGCCTGCCGCCCGCCACGAGCATGCCACGCGGTGCACGTAAGCCCGGCCAGCCTGCCATTCCACGCTCTTGATGGGACGTAATAGTAGGTCGGGCCCACCACCACCGGGCCTCGGCACGAGGGCGGATCCGCTGCGGCCGAGGCGAGTGGTTGTGATTCCCATAGGAGTTACTGTGCAGTAACTCTGCGTAGTAATCAGGGGGTCGTGGGGTCATGGGCGCAGTTAATCCCACAATCCCACGCCCCGCTCCCTCGGCTTCGCAGTCCGAGGGCTATAAGTAGGGGGAAGCAGGGGAGCGGAGGAGCACACGCACCCTTCTCCCCGTTCATTCTTCCTCCTCTCTCTACAGCTGCTGCTCCGTGCCTACCGTAGCGCCACCGCAACTTGCCGTCGACCAGCTTCTTCTCCCCACGCAGCCCCGCTCGAACGCCATGGTGCGCCAGAAGGGAGGAGACTGGGACGGCTCGGTGGTGATCAAGGATCACCTCACCTTTCTCCGGGCCATGGTCCGGATGCCCAACGCAGCCTTCATCAAGGTGCGGGTGCCACCGCGGGAGGAGATCTCGCCGGCGCCGCCGGGGGGCGAGTGAGTCATCTTCCGCTCGCATTTCCTCCGCAGCTTCGGCCTCCCGGTGAGCGGGTTCCTCCACTCATTCATGGAGTTTTGCCATCTCCAGGCGCACCACTTGACGCCCAACACCGTGATGTTGCTGTCCGCCTTTGTCACGGTATGCGAGGGTTACCTCGGCATCCTCGCCACCATCGAGCTATGGGGAGCTTTCTTCTATGCCAAACTAGGCACCTCCGCAAAGGAGACGGCGGCTGAGTGCGGTGCCTTCGTCGCAGTGCACCGGCCGTCGAAGAAGAACGCCTTCCCGGTCATCAAGCTGTGACAGTCAGTGAAACTGTAGCAGCAATCGTATTTTTACGTGGAGAACTTCGACCCGGCGGTCGACCTCATCAACATGCCGCCTTACGAGGCCGGCCCCCCTATTGGGCCTCAGGCAAACTGGGGCTACAAGCCGAACCCATATCGGCCGACATGACCGCCGTCATCAATCGGCTCCGGGTGCTGACGGAGGCGGAAGGTCTCCTGGCGTCCGACTTGATAATTGCCTTTGTCGAGCGCCGGGTTCTCCCGCTCCAAGGCCGTCCTCATATGATCTGTCGGATGAGCGGGCACCATGACCCGAGCCGGATGTGCACAAAGGACATGCCGACTGCCGAGGTGGGCCGAATGGTGAATGAGATCACCGAGCTCAAGGTGTCGTAGGAGTCCCGGCGGTTCGGCAAGTGGCCATACTCCCGCGATAACCCGCCGCCTGCCGTAAGTCTCTTCGCTTTCCCCTTTTAGTTCTTGCCTTGGTCTTGGTGTTGAGTGGTCCTTCTTTGGAGCACAAATATACATGTCTTCGGCGACGACCGCCATCGTGGGGATGGGTAGTAACTACCAGCCGGTCTGGGAGGTGAGCGACGTGGACGACGCCATAGGCAGCGGCGACGGAGAAGGCAGCTCCGAAGAAGGGGGCGGCGTGGAGACCTGGCCCGACGACGATGACGAGGAAGACGAGCCGCGCCCTACGCGGGGCGCAGTTAACACAAGTGTGGGCCCCTCCACCGAGCCATCCGCTCAACGCGGCAAGCGCAAATGGAAACAGGGCGCCGCCCTGTTCGGCAGCATGCCGAAGAGGCCTAAGAACCCGGCCGCCGTGACCAGGCGGAAGGAGGCCGCAGTGAAGGTGGCCAAGTTCCAGAAGCTGCCAAAGGAGCCGCCCATGGTGTCGGTGTAAGTACCCACCTTGCTTATTCCCTTGGGTTCTTCCTTGCTGATCTAGCCTGAAATTTCTTTGCTTTACTTTTTAGTCTCAGGGCCCCGCTTTCCCTCAGCAAGTCGACCACCACCTCCGTCATTAGGTCGGCGGAGACCTCCACCACCACCCAGCGAATCGATACGGCCGCTGACCTCCGGGAGGCATAGGAGCGAAACGTGCGAGAGGTGCGCGAGGAGCAGGAAGCCACCCACCTGGAGAAGGCGGAGGCTGACAAGGCGGAGGCATCCATGCTGAACAAGCTGGCGGTGGCAGAAGCTGATACCGCGGTGAAGGAGCGGCTCGCGGAGGCCGCACGCTGCCAGGAGCCACTGCTCGTTGTTCCCCTGAACTCCGCGCCACCTCTACCGGAGTTCGTGGCGTCGACCGGCGGAGCCGGCGACGAGCAACCAGTCATGGAGAGGGAGGGCGGCGATGTCGCCATGCCGGACGTTATCGTGCCTCTGCCACCACCGACTGTTGGAGCGCAAGACAGGTAGCCGGCCGCCCCGTCGGTGCCATCAGTCGGGAACGAGGTGGTGGCGGGCCCAACTCCTGAGGCCTGCACACCTGTACGCCGTCGTCTCGTGAAGGCGGTCTCGACGCCACGAACGCTGGAGGCCGGCGCCGCGAGCTCGTCAGTTTCGGACACCGAGGAGACCAGTGCCGCGCCCTCCAGCTGGGTGCGCGGGGGCGGGACGGGGGCCTTGAACCAGGCGGCCCTTGACGTCCAGGCCAAGCTCCGGGCTAAAGCCGACGCCCTCAAGCAGTGCAATGAGGCATTCCTGAACTCGCGAGCAGCCATCCGGGTATGCTTCTCACTACTTTGTTTTCGACCTTTTTTATTTCTTGGTGGGGGCGCGCTGGCGCACCCACTGGGTGTAGTCCCCAAGTTTCGGGCCGACAGCTGAGCAGGCGGTCCAGAACTTTAACTTGCAAGCACCAAGTGCTAACTCCTTCTGGCATCTCTATTGCAGGATTACCACAACCTCCGTGCGGCCACCTTCAACTCCGGAGTCTAGGAGCTGGAGAGGCAGACCGCCAACTTGTCCGACAACCGGAGTAAGTCTTGGTTTTCTTTCTCTGCGGGGGCGCGCTGGCGCACCCGCGGGCTATAGTCCCCGAGATTCGGGCCGACTATTGAGCAGTTGGGCCAGATCTCCCCGGCAACTGTATTTCTTTGGTTGTTCATTGATAACTTCTTTCTTCTGCGGGGGCGCAACAGCGCTCCCGCGGGCTGTAGTCCCCGAGATTCAGGCCGACTGCTGAGCAGTCGGGCCAGATCTCCCCAGCAACTGCATCCCTTCCTTGTCGAATGTTGATGTCCTTTCCCTTCTTCTTTCTTGGCAGAGGCCAACGCCACCTTGCAGCAGCAGCTGGGCGAAACCAACACCGTGCTGCGCGCCAAGGAGGCGGAGTGAAGTAAGCTGGCCGAGGAACATGACCGACTAGTCATGCAGCTGGCGGAGCACACAGAGCGTCTTCATACGTCTTAGAAGGAGGTGAAGGCGAAAGAGACCGACCTCCTTGCTGAGTTTGAGATCGAGCTCTCCGCCTGGGCTGACAAGGAGGCGCAGCTGATTGCCGGTTTCGGTAGCATGGAGGACATGGTCGACGGTAGGCTTCCTCTTTTTTTCTTTCTTTGAGCTGCCGACCTCTGCTTAGGCCGGCCGTTTGCTTTTAACTTCTGTCTTCTTTGCTTTTTCACCCAAGCAGACTTCTTCCCAGGCCACTCCATTGCCGCGAACCAGGCCGTTGAGGCTTGTTGCAAGGAGCGGAGGGTAGAAGGCGTGCAGATTGCTAGTGACCCTCCCAGGACCCTTAGTGAGCAGCTTCTCAACATCCAGGCCCGCCTTCGACCGACTCACCAGATGCAGGTCGTCTTCAATGTGTCGGGGCCCAGGCGATTTCCGCCCTCTGGCCAGGCATGCCGGCTCCGTGCACGCCCAGTCGGACTGCCGACTGGCTGGAGGTGGTCGCCGGTCGCCTGGAGGCCTGGACGGGCTCTTCGGCCTGGGCTGGAGCGCACCGGGCTCTGGAATTTGTTAAGACATGGTAGCCTGGGATAGATCTAGCCCAGCTGACCATGTTTCAGCTGGAGGCGCGGGAGGAGCTGGTGGCGGTGGAGGACGACCTTGTCAAGCGGGCGGCGGCGCTCGCCGACTACACCGACACCAGCGTCTTCATCCCGGAGCTGGTTAATGAAGGCGCCGAGGCGCCACCGGAGTGGTTCGGGCTAAATCCAGAGGACATCGAGGACTCGGCCGAGGTGATTGATTCCAGCGACAAAGGGAAGGACGCGGAGGATGAGGAAAGCGAAGAGGATGCGCCGGAGGTCGGAGCGGACGACCAGCCTCAGCCTGACCGTGCCTCGAGCAACGATCCACGCTCAAGCATGCCGACTGCTGCTGGAGGCGACCAGGCAAAGACCGACGAGCCGTCCGTTCCACCAACCGGTGCCGCCGACTCTGCCGTCCAGCCATCCGCTGCTCCAACTGACGCCGCCGACTCCGCCGTCCAGCCAGAACCCTCTGCTGCTCCTTAGGTCGTCGCCTTTATTTTCCCTGTTTATTGTTCTTGACAAACTTTTGTTAAATTTGCACAATTCCACCCGCGGGGTTTATTTCAAACTCTGTTGAATGCTAGCCAATGGGCCTTTTGCTATATAAATATTCTTCGTCACAAATTATGCTTTATTTGCTGAGTTCTAACTTTTCTTGCTTTCTACCCCTTGCTTTTTTCCTTTGTCGCTCTCCCTTTGCTCTCCTTTGGCCAGCCGGACAGCCGCTCTGTGGACTGCGGCTGGGCCAAGTGCTTAGCTACTTTCGGGAGGGCAAGTACTTAGCCGGTTGGAGCGTTGGCAAGGTAAGTAGAAGCCGGCCGGCCGGCTGCTCAGCAGCCGGTCGAGTAGGCGGGATGCCGGCCTCGGCTATGTGCACTTTTTTCCTTAGCCGTTTTTCGTATGGGCACCGCTTTTGCAACTCCTGTCCACCGTACAGTCGCTCTGCGAGCTGCGGCTTCTGACAGGAGAAGTTTTCTGGTGCCGACACACTACTTGTTCGACTGCAGGAGATGGAACATAGTAGAAGGCGGCGAGCCCCCCGGGCCGACTAGTCGAACCCGGTGCTAGGCGGAATAATGAAACAACACATTCATGGGCATAACTCTTATCATATAGATAAAAGAGGGTGGTCCCCGAGTTTTCGTACTTAATACAAAAGGTAGCGTGGTACATACTGCTTTTAACTGTAAAATCTTCGGAGGAGGTTTGCATTCCATGGCCTCTCCGTCTCCTTGCCTGAGTCATCTCTTTTGCGTGCTCTGAGCTTCTGAGCGTCGATCAGGTAGTAGGAACCGTTACCCAACACTTTGCTGATGATGAAGGGGCCTTCCCAAGGGACTGACAGCTTGTGCTGGCCGGCTGTTCATGGTATTAGCCGGAGCACAAGGTCTCCCTCTTGGAAGGATCTTGGCTTGACCATGTGATTGTTGTATCGGCGTAGACTCTGCTGGTAGATGGCGGACCGGCTGAGCGCCAACAGCCTTCCAGCAGATCGACGCCGTCTTCTCGTGCTTCTTTGGCCTCCTCCTCGGTGTACATGGTGACTCGAGGGGAGTCAAATTCTATGTCCGTCGGGATGACGGCTTCGGCACCGTAGATGAGGAAGAAGGGCGTGAAGCCGGTTGACTTGTTCGGAGTTGTGCGCAAGCTCCAGAGGACGGCCGACAACTCATCGAGCCAGCAGCCGGCCGAACACTCTAGAGGCTCGACCAGTCAGGGCTTGATACCAGACAAAATGAGGCCGTTTGCTCGCTCCACTTGGCCGTTTGACTGCGGATGGGCAACGGACGCTAAGTCCAGTCGGGCGCCCTGTGTCGCGCAGAAACGAGCCAAGGCTCCTTTGGCTAAGTTTGTGCCATTGTCGGTGATGATGCTGTGTGGTATGCCGTACTGAGTGGTGATGTGAGCAATGAAAGTCACGGCAGTCGACCCATTCAATTTCTTGATTGGCTTTGCTTCTATCCACTTGGTGAACATGTCCACAGCGACAAGCAAGTGAGTCATGCCGCCGCGAGCTGTCTTGAATGGCCCCACCATGTCCAGCCCCCAGACAGCAAAGAGCTAGGCGATGGGAATGGTCTTGAGTGCAGAAGCCGGCAGATGTGGCTTGGAGCAGAACTTCTGGCACCCTTTACACTTATGGACCAAGTCTTTGGCGTCTTCTAGAGCAGTCGGCCATGACGGATATCCTTGAGGATTGCTTGGTTCTGGTTCGGTCCACGCAGCGCTGGTACACACCAGTAACACTGCGCCGCACCAGTTCTCTGTTGATGATGGTGTATGCTGCTTCCTGTCGTTGCACTTGTCGGGCTAAGATCTCATCAGTCGGCAGTTCTTTGTTCACCAAAAAGTTGAGGATGCGTTGAGCCCATGACGGTGCTGCTATTTCTTCGACTGCCACGACTGCAACTTGTACAAGGGCGGTTGGGCTGGGAGGCGGCGGGTTGGAGTTGGCTGCCGCCTGTTGAGTTGGAGAAGTCCCCGGGCCGACTGCTGCAGTCCCCGGGCCGGGTTCTGAAGTCCCCAGGCTGGGTGCGACTATTGCAGTCCCCGGGGCGCCTGCCGAAGTCCCTGCGCCGGCCTTTGGGGCCCTCAAGTCGGATCCGACTGCTTCGGGAGGGGCCGACACGAAGATGGAGTCTGATTCTGGCGACGGCTTGACAGACGGCTTGAGGAGGCGCTGTAGGGTGACGCCGGCTGGTATTGCTTGCCGGGTGGAGACGATCTGTGCCAGGGCATCTACTTGCTCGCTGTCATTTCTTGGCACATGGAGGAACTCGCACCCCTCGAAGTATCCACTAAGTTGCTGTACGAGGAAGCGGTAGCTTGCCATATTTGCATCCTTGGCGTCTCAGTCGCCTGACGACTGCTGGACCACCAAGTCAGAGTCACCATAGCACAGGATCCGGTGAATGCCGAGTTCCTTGGCAAGCCGGAGCCCATGTATGAGTGCTTCGTATTCAGCTACATTGTTGGAGGCGACAAAGTAGATTTTCATCACATATCTAAGCTTGTCGCCTTTGGGAGAGGTGAGGACGATGCCGGCTCCTAGACCGGTGCGCATCTTTGATCCATCAAAATGCATCCGCCAATGGGTGGAGTCTGGCGCTGGCGGTAGGTACTGGGTCTCGGCCCAGTCGACGAGGTAGTCAGCTAGCGCTTGTGAGTTGATGGCAGTGCGAGGCTAGAAGTAGATGCTGTAGGGGCCCAGATCTATGGCCCATTTGGCCACTCGGCCTGAAGCATCTCGGCTTCCAATGATCTCAGCAAGCGGAGCGGTACAGACAACAATAATTGGGTGCTCTTGAAAGTAAGGCTTGAGTTTCTTGGCGGCAAAGTGCACAGAATAGCACATCTTCTGATAGTGGGGGTAGTTCTGCTTGGAGGCGTACAACACTTCACTCAGGTAATACACCAGCCTCTGGACTGGCAGTGCTTTGCCCTCCTCCTTGCGCTCCACTACTATGACTGTGCTGACCACCCGACTGGTGGCGGTGATGTAGAGGAGCATGGGCTCCTTATCAGTTGGGGCTGCCAGGATAGGCGGGTTGGTCAACATCTTCTTGAGCTGGCGGAAAGCTTCGTCCTCCTTGTCGTTCCACTCAAAAAAGTGGTTTTCTTCATGAGCTGGTACAGGGGGAGAGCCTTCTCACCAAGCCGGCTGATGAAACGGCTGATAGATGCCAGGCAGCCGGTAAACTTCTGCACGTCCAGCAGTCGGGTGGGCACCTCCATCCTCTCGATGGCCTTGATCTTCATAGGGTTGCACTCTATGCCATGTTCTGAGACCAGGAAGCCAAGAAGTTGGTCGTCTGGTACTCCAAAGACGCATTTCTCTGGGTTGAGCTTGATTTGGAATTGGCGCAAGTTCTCAAATGTCTCCTTGAGGTCTTCCAGCAGCGTGCCATGCTTCTCCGTCTTCACTACCACATCGTCTATGTAAACGTGGGCGTTTCGGCCAAGTTGCTTGAGGAGACACTTCTGCATGCAATGCTGAAACATGGCGCTGACATTCCTCAAGCCGAATGTCATGGTCAGGTAGCAGAAGGCTCCGAATGGCGTGATGAAGGCGGTCTTCAGCCTATCGACTGAGCTCATCTTGATCTAATGGTTTCCTGAGTATGCATCCAGAAAACTCAACAACTCGCATCCGGCTGTGGAGTCTATCACTTGGTCGATTCTTGGCAAAGCAAAGGGATCTTTGGGGCAAGCTTTGTTGAGGCTGGTATAATTAATACACATGCGCCACTGTTTATTCTTCTTCAGCACAAGAACTAGGTTGGCCAACCATTCTGGGAAGAATACTTCCATGATGAAGCCGGCTGCTAGAAGCCGGGCTATCTCTTCTCCAACAACTCTTCTCTTTTCTTCTGACAGGCGGTGCAAGGGCTGCCTGACCGGCTTCGCGTCAGGTCGGACATGTAGCTTGTGCTTGGCGAAATCCGTCGGAACACCCGGCATGTCTTTGGGAGACCATGTGAAGATGTCCCGATTCTCATGGAGGAAATCGACGAGCTCGCTTTCCTATTTGCTGTCAAGGTTTGCCCCAATGACAGTGTGCCTCTCCGGGTTCTCCGGGTCCAATGATATCTTCTTTGTTTCCTTCGCCGGCTTGAACGATCCCTCAACTTCCGACTCCTTGGGGGTGGGTGATATTTCCGGATGCTTGCCTGCCATCGCCACAACCCGGTCAAGGAGTCGCTTTTTAGCTGCAATCACAAGGGACTCGGCCAGCCGGCTGGTGTCTACAGCGCAGGCAGATGACTTCTTGTAGTTTCCGACTATGGTCAGGATTCCCTTGGTAGTCGGCATCTTCATCTTGAGCTAAGCATAGTGGGGGACCGCCATGAACTTGGCCAGAGCAGGCCGGCCAAGTAGTGCATGATAAGGGCTCTCAAGGTACACCACCTCAAACCAAACTGACTCTCGATGGAAGTGACTCTTGTCCCCGAAGAGAACATTGATCTGGGTCTTGCTGATTAGTGAGCAGGAAAGGCCAGGAACTATGCCATGGAATACAGTCTGACTGGGATGAAGCTGCTTGTGCTTGATTCCCAACTTCTCCATCGTGTCACGGTACAGGACGTTGATACTGCTGCCGCCATCTATCGGGACTCGGGAGAAACAAGCTGCCCGCCTCTCTTTTGTGAAGGTGGCATCTAAGACCAGGGCATAAGAACTAGGGTAGGGCATCACCTCCAGGTGGTCAGCCCTGCTCCAACTGATAGGCTTCTCAGACCAGTGCATGAACTCTGGAGTCTCTGACGCCACTGCATGTACTTCTTGTTGCTGTTGCCGTCTGCTGCGCCTGTCATCGGCCATGCTGGTGGACACGACGTAGGCTCCATGCTCCATAGGATACTCATCTTTTATGGCGCCGATTGGCCGAACCGCCGACTGCTGGGGCGGAGGAGGCGGTGGGCCGGCAGGCGGAGGAGGCAGGAGCCCAACTCCCTTGGAGATTCGAGTGGTGTGATTGGACGGCTTCGCGCCGCTATGGCAATTGTAGGGTGCATCAAGAGTCTGCTCGTATGAGAAGGCGGGCAACCAATTGAGCTTGCCGCCCTTCTGACGCTTGGGTGGAGGCTGTCCTTCCGGCTGCTGGCCCTCGACTGTCACCACTTGTCGGCTGGTGGAAGCTGGTTGCGTGGCCTTGCGCTTGTTGTCGCTCGGTTGCTGTCGCCGACTAGTGTCACCAGCCGGGGTACGAGGAGCCTGAGGAGCTACCTTGCCGGATGCATCGACTTGGATCTCCGCCTTCATGGAGGAGTTGGCCGTGGCGTATTTGTCGGTGATGATCAGCAGCTCGTCGAGAGTCGTCGACTCGTCACACAGAAGTCGGTGCTTGAGTAGGGTGCCCTCTCAGCACCAGGCGGTGAAGTATTCAATGGCCTGCACCTCGTGCATGCCCTCGTAGGAGTTGCGCAGCTTGGCCCAGCGCGTGAGATAGTCACGAGTTGATTCGCTTGGCCCTTGGACGCACAAGGAGAGCTGGCAGGGCTTGGGAGGCCGCTTGTACGTGCTCGTGAAGTTGTGAATGAACAATTCGGTAAAATTAACCCAGCTGTTGATGCTGCGGGGCTTCAGGCTGTTGAGCCACATCCGGGCTGTGCCCTGGAGCATGAGCGGGACGTACTTCACAGCAACGCGCTTGTTGCCGTTCGCTATGCTGATGGCCGTGGAGTAGTCGACCAGCCAGTCCTCCGGCTTCACAGAGCCGATGTACTTGGGCGTATCTCTTGGGAGGGTGAACGCTCGAGGGAAAGGCTCATCTCGGATTCGATGGCCGAAACAAGGTAGACCCAACGCGTCTTCTTCTTCTAGCGCCAGGGAATGATTGAGGCGGTCGATCCGATGGCGGGCGTCATTCTTGCCGACTCCTTCCCGGTGGCCAAGGCGGTCTCTGAGTGTCACGTGCGTGACACGCACCGGATTGGGTGCCTTTCTCCACGAGGCTGAGGAGGAGGCGGGTCGCCTTGCAGCTCCACGGCTCGGGGGCGGCATTCTGCATCACGCTCGATGGAGAGATGAGTCCGACTGCGGCTGGCAGCCGGCTCATTGCCTCTTCTACTATGGACGCCACTAGTCAACGTCCGAGATTGCACACCGTGATCCTGGCGTAGGGGCGGCTTGTCGTTCCGCCGGATGGGTGCTTCGGCACGCTATCCGGCTTCTTGCTGCTCGACGGCCGCATCAAGGACCTGCTGGACGCGCTCCATCATGTGGCGATGCTTGTTGCCCTCGTACTTGTCCAGATCGTCTGCCACCGCCTGGGCAGCTCGTATGTTTTTTGCAGGCGTGGAATAGACGGGACGATCCGTCCCAAACATGCTGGCGATGATCGCGCCACGCTGCCGGATCGAGCCGATGCGGCTAGGCCCCTCGGGGGCCGGTGTTCCACCGACGACTCGGTCCATCTCGCGCCGGTAGGCTTCCGAGAGGCGTCGCATGCTGGCCAGTTGGTTGGCGCTTTCGATGAGCTAGACGCACCATGCTTCAAGCGTCTCTGCGTCTGCGTTTCCCGGGATGGGCGTTAACAAGTCCTGCAGCGCCGCATCGAGTGGGTCTCGAACGCCTCCGTCCGAGTGCTCACCACTGTTGATGATAAGCACCTCCGTGACGGCGCTCCCGCCGCTATGATCGCGAGGAGGCAGCTCGTCATAGACAACCATGTTGGTGGAAAACGCGTCAAGCGACGCCGTGTCGGAGTCGACGATCATCGGGTTGGTGGAGCCAACAGACTCCAAGTCAACAGCAGGCTTGCTGGTGATGTGGAGCTGGTCGAGGAGGCTGACGAGGCGACTCTCAGGGCAGTTGGTGCCTGTGTAGGATGTAGGTTCGTCGGAGAGGCTGATCTCACCAACGAAGTCGGCGAGGCAGCTTGCTACGCAGGCAATCTACAGGCTGCGCAGCGCATCGAAGCTGACGCCATCGGGCGTGCTGGGCTGGCTGCGCACGCCAGGAAGGAACAAGGTTCCCCCCCATAACATGTCTCCGGATGTCGGTGCACCTCGCCCCATGGTGGGCGCCAAATGGGGGGGGGTTGGGTGGGACATATGCCAAAGGTTGGCTTATCATGGTGGGAGCGAGTAGAATGTCGTCGGTGCCTGGAAGCGAGATGAGGCGTAGACAAGAACGCCAGCGCACTTTACCCAGGTTCAGGGCTCTCCTAGGAGATAACACCCCTAGTCCTGCTCTGCGGGGTCTTCGCATGATCACTAAGGCACTAGTGAGTACAATGGTGCTCCTCGAGCTGTATGCTAAAGTTGGAAGGAGGCAGGGCTAGCTCTCTTCCTCCTCTAGGTGTGGGTCTAGTTCTAACAGGTTGGGAACCTTTTGCATGGGTGCCCTAGGGGATTTATGTAGGCCTACCCCCAAGGGGTACAATGGTAACTTGGCTGGTCACTGTAGCCGCGACGCTAATGACGCAGGCTTGGTTGGGCAAGGCATGGCTACACTCCCGCTGCCTGGCGGGATATCACTATAGCCTCGCCGTGTCTAGTCTGGTTAATGGCGCTTTGGCCTCGAGGAAGGATCCGGCTGCCCGCCAGGAGCCGGATCCCATGGGATCCGACTGGCCAGGCTTGGCCGCCCTCCGGGCCCTCGCTGCCTGGTAGGGCCCGCCGCATGCGAGCCGTACCGATAGGCCGTCGTGGGAGAAGGCCCTGCCTGACAAAGATGACGTTGAGGGTGGAGTAACAACAGTGCTACGTCGTCCGGAGATCTCCGCCTGTACGGGGCACTGTGGCCACGCCAAACACGGGATTCGGGGTGAGGGATTACGTTGTAGCCTCATCCTGTCTTGTCCTCTTAATGGCGGGGGGGGGGCAGACTTTGAGGGCGCCGGGTGGCCGCCTGCTAGAAGCCGGCCTCTATGGAGGTCGTCTGCTAGGAGTCGGCCTGTATTGGTGCCGTCTACTGGTGCTCAGCCGTCTTCGGGCAGCCGGCCGTTGAGCCAGCCAGCTACCGGAAGGCGGCGCTTCATTCTGGAGTCTTGTGGGGCGGAGCCGGCCCAAAGTCTTGAAAGGCTCAGGGACTCGGGTTAGGCTACCCGTGGCCCATTACTCCGAGAAATTCCCACTAGTATATGAAAGTGACAACATAGGAGACTCTCTATCATGAAGATCATGGTGCTACTTTGAAGCACAAGTGTGGAAAAGAGATAGTAGCATTGTCCCTTCTCTCTTTTCTCTCTTTTCATTTTTTTGGTGGGCTTCTTTGGCCTCTTTTTTATGGATTTCTTTGGCCTCTTTTATTTTTTTAAAGTCCGAAGTCTCATTCCGACTTGTGGGGGAATCATAGTCTTCATCATCCTTTTCTCACTTGGGACAATGCTCTAATAATGAAGATCATCACACTTTTATTGATTTACAACTCAAGAATTACAACTCCATACTTAGAACAAATTATGACTCTATGTGAATGCCTCCGGCGGTGTACCAAGATATGCAATGAATCAAGAGTGACATGTATGAAAAATTATGAAGGTGGCCTTGCCACAAATGCGATGTCAACTACATGATCATGCAAAGAGCAATATGACAATGATGGGATGTGTCATAATAAACGGAACGGTGGAAAGTTGCATGGCAATATATCTCGGAATGGCTATGGAAATGCCATAATAGGTAGGTATGGTGGCTGTTTTGGGGAAGGTAAATAATGGGTGCAAGATACCTGCGAAAGTTGCACGACATAATAAAGGCTAGTAAAGTGGAAGGGTAAGTGTGCGTATATCCATGGACTCACATTAGTCATAAAGAACTCATATACTTATTGCAAAAGTGTATTAGCCCTCCAAGCAAAGTACTACTACACATGCCCCTAGAGGGATAGATTGGTAGGAAAAGACCATCGCTCGTCCCCGACTGCCACTCATAAGGAAGACAATCAAAAGAGCACCCCATGCAACAAATTTGTCACACAGCTTTTACCATACGTGCATGCTACGGGACTTGCCAACTTCAACACAAGTATTTCTCAATTTCATAATTACCCAACTTGCATGACTCTAGCATTACCACCTTTATATCTCAAAACAATTATCAAGCATCAAATTGATCATAGTTTTAATGCACTTTCTATGATAGTTTTTATTATACCCAACTTGGATGCTCATCATTCTAGGACCAAATTTATAACCATAGCAAATACCATGCTGTTCTAAAGAACTCTCAAAATGATATAAGTGAAGCATGAGAGATCAACAATTTCTTCAAAATAAAGCCACCGCCGTGCTCTAGAAAATATAAGTGAAGCACATAGAGCAAACTATCTATCTCAAAAGATATAAGTGAAGCACATAGAGTATTCTAATAAATTCCAATCAAGTGGGTTTCTCCCAAAAGGTGTGTACAACAAGGATGATTG
The DNA here is from genome assembly GCF_018294505.1 of Triticum aestivum. Lineage (NCBI taxonomy): Eukaryota > Viridiplantae > Streptophyta > Magnoliopsida > Poales > Poaceae > Triticum > Triticum aestivum. Next base: position 623,819,508 of record NC_057798.1, read on the forward strand.
GGGTAAACTAAAAAGCAAAGACTAATATCGTACAAGACGCTCCAAGCAAAACACATATCATGTGGCGAATAAAAATTGTGGTAAACACCGATAGACGAAGACGAAAGAGGGGATGCCTTCCGAGGCATCCCCAAGCTTAGGCTTTTGGTTATCCTTGAATATCTTGGGGTGCCATGGGCGTCCACAAGCTTAGGCTTTTGCCACTCCTTATTCCATACTCCATCAAATCTTTACCCAAAACTTGAAAACTTCACAACACAAAACTCAACAGGAAATCTCATAAGCTCCGTTAGTGCAAGAAAGAAAAAACACCACATAAGGTACTGTAATGAACTCATTCTTTATTTATATTGGTGTTAAACCTACTGTATTCCAACTTCTCTATGGTTCATACCCATACATACTAGCCATAGTTGCATCAAAATAAGCAAACAACACACGAAAAGCAGAATCTGTCAAAAACAGAACAGTCTGTAGCTATTTGTAACTTTCGAATAGTTCTGGAACTCTAAAAATCCTACCAAAATAGGACTCTAAAAATCCTACCAAAATGGAACTCTAAAAATCCTACCAAAATCTATAACTTTCGAATAAAACGGCAAGGGTGAAGTGGGGGAGAGGAAAACGAGAGGCGAATGGCAAATAATGTATTGCGAGGGAGATGAGTTTGTGATTGGTACTTGGTATGTCTTGACTTGAGCGAAGACCTCCCCGACAACGGCGCCAGAAATCCTTCTTGCTACATCTTAAGCTTGCGTTGGTTTTCCTTGAAGAGGAAAGGGTGATGCAGCAATAGTAGCGTAAGTATTTCCCTCAGTTTTTGAGAACCAAGGTATCAATCTAGTAGGATGCTCCTCACGAGTCCCACACACCTACACAAACAAACAAGAACTCGCAACCAACGCAATAAAGGGGTTGTTAATCCCTTCAAGGCCACTTGCGAAAGTGAGATCTAATAGATATAATATGATAAGATAAGTATATTTTTGGTATTTTATAATATAGATTGGAAAAGTAAAGATGCAAAAAAGTAGATTGATAGCTTATATGATAGGAGATAGACCCGAGGGCCATAGGTTTCACTAGTGGCTTCTCTCAAGATAACATAATTATTACAGTGGGCGAACAAATTACTGTCGAGCAATTGATAGAAAAGTGAATAATTATGAGATTATCTAGGCATTATCATGTATATAGGCATCACGTCCGTGACAAGTAGACCAACTCCTGCCTGCATCTACTACTATTACTCCACACATAGACCGACTCCTGCCTGCATCTAGAGTATTAAGTTCATAAAGAATAGAGTAAAACATTAAGCAAGATGACATGATGTAGAGGGATAAACTCATGCAATATGATATAAAACCCATCTTTTTATCCTCGATGGCAACAATACAATACGTGCCTTGCTGCCCCTGCTATCACTGGGAAAGGACACCGCAAGATTGAACCCAAAGCTAAGCACTTCTCCCATTGCAAGAAAGATCAATCTAGTAGGCCAAACCAAACTGATAATTCGAAGAGACTTGCAAAGATAACTTAATCACACATAAAAGAATTCAAAGGAGATTCAAATATTTCTCATAGATAAACTTGATCAGAAACCCACAATTCATCGGATCTCGACAAACACACCGCAAAAAGAGTTACATCGAATAGATCTCCAAGAAGATCGAGGAGAACTTTGTATTTAGATTCAAAGAGAGAGAAGAAGCCATCTAGCTAATAACTATGGACCCGAAGGTCTGTGGTAAACTACTCACAACTCACGGAGATGCCTTGTAGATGATGTAGAGGCCCTCCATGGTGGATTCCCCCTCCGGCGGAGCGCCGGCGAAGGCTCCAAGATGGGTTCTCGCGGATACAAAAGGTTATGGCGGTGGAAATAGTTTTTCGTGGTCGTTTCTGATCTTTTCGGGGTACATTGGTATATGTAGGAGGAAAGAGTACGTAGGTGGACGCCCGAGGGGCCCACGAGGGTGGGGGGCACGCCCACCTGTAGGGGGCGCACTGGGGACCCTCGTTGCTGCCTCCTTTGTTTCTTGACTTCCACTCCAAGTCCTCTGGATCACGTTTGTTCCAAAAAGATCGTTCCCGAAGGTTTCATTCCGTTTGGACTCCGTTTGATCTTCCTTTTCTTCAAAACACTAAAATAGGCAAAAAAACAGCAATTCGGGTTGGGCCTCCGGTTAGTAGGTTAGTCCCAAAAATGATATAAAAGTGTAAAGTAAAGCCCATAAACATCCAAAACGGGTAATATAATAGCATGGAACAATAAAAAAATTATTGATACGTTGGAGACGTATCATAGCTCATTTGAAACCTTAGCCCTGATGATTTAAGAACGTCCCGGCTTCAAAGATCTTGATCGGTCTGAGATACTCGAGAGTCTCAACACACATGAGTTCCAGCTATCTATGAAGTGTGATATCTATGGCCCCAACTATGGCCGAACTCGTCCTCTAAAGGCACATGTTGTTTCCTCATCTGAAGAAGAATCTGACTATAGCTCTGGTGATCCTGAAGAGCTTGTCAAAGAGCTTGCAATGCTGGTAAGAAAGTTCCAGTAGTTCTCCAAGAATAATCAATTCAGCAAGTCTTCAAGATCTAGCTCCAAGAATGATGAGGCTTCATCACGTGACTACAAGAAGAGAACTTGCCACAAATACAAGAAGACTGGCCACTACATCTCTGAGTGCCATCAGTGGGATAAGGAATCAAAGAAGAAGAATAGCAAGGAATATGATTCTGATGATAACAAGAAGAAGAAATCTTCAAAATCTTCCTCAAAGTCTTCGTCAAAATATTCATCTCACAAGAAGACCTCATCAAGCATGGCCCGTGCATTTACTGGCAAGGAAATGGATTCATAGGAGGAGTCTGCTTCTTAGGAGGCAGAGGTGGAGTCTCAGGAGGAGTCTGACTCAGGCATGACAAGCCTGTCTCTGGCATCAGCGTTCATCGCCAAGTCCATCTTCAACACTGAAGACAATGCTCGCAGCGTTGAGGCCAAAGCTGATGATGATGACGATGACTCTGCTCCTACCTACTGCTTCATGGCACGTGGTGCCAAGGTAACTTCACACGATGCCTACTTCCAAACTTCTAGTGAAGATGACTCTGAATGTGAATCCAAACCTAGCTATAAGACACTTGCTAAAATTGCAATTGAGTAACAAACTGCTATGGAACACATTCAAAAGCTGCTAGATAAAAGCGATGACCTGTTGGACGTGGAAATGAATCGAACTCAGTCCTTAATCGAAGATATTAAAAGTCTTCGCGTTAAGTACGAAGATCTTGAAATTTGTCATGAAACTCTCTCAGCCTCTCATGAGAAGCTTTCCTATGATTATGTTCAAAGGAAGCAGGATCTAGATAAACTGAGAGCGTCTCATCAAGATCTTCAAAAGGAGAACGATTCACTACTCGCCCAACAGATCAGTACCGCTCAAGTAGAATTTGTTCCACCATGCTTGAAGTGTCTTGAGCATGATAATGTTGTCTCTGTTGCTGAATGTTCTACTGCTTCTGATGTTGCAATATCTTCAACTGCTGATGTGGTAACTAATCCCTCTGGTGAGGATGCCACTACTATTGCTGATGAGAATGCTAGGTTGAGGACATTGCTTGATACTGGCATGTACAAAAGCCTCAAAGGGCATCAAACTCTGTGTGATGTCCTCAAGAAATAGATTCTAAACCGAAACCCTAGGAAAGAGGGTGTTGGGTTCGAGAGAAAAATGAACGTCGATGGCTCATATTGGATGCCCGAGCAGTACCCCAAAACCACCTGGGTTGCTGCTAAGGATCCTTTAGTAGATCCGTCTACCTTATCTGGCTTCACTTGTGCTAATCCAATTGTCATTGATGAATCCTTTGATGCAAATTATAAACTATTTAAGAATCAGAATGGTGAAGTGTTTGACAGGTACATTGGTACTAACTGTAGGAATGGGTCACCCGAGAAGAAGATCTGGGTGCCCAAAAGCTGCCTTGAGAAGCTTCCCATGAATGTTATCATGACACCACCTAGGAAGAAGACAAACCCTCAACCAAAGGCGGCATATGGTCCAAAGGCTTCATACAGACAGAGGACCACTAATGGTCACCCTAACATCAATGTTTTGCAGGAGAATCGCTATGAGACTCATGAATATGAGCGTGTTTCATCCAACCAATGTGTTCACAAAACTAAGAACTTTTTTGCATATTCTTATAAGTATTATTCTCCTCCTGCAAAGCTATTTACTAGGGCTCCCAAGCCAAAGTTCCCAGATGCTGCACTTAGACTCAATGCTTCTAAGCCACCCCTGAAGATGTGGGTGGTTAAGAAGAATTAACTTCTTTTGCAGGGAAAGGTCTCCAGCCGGAAAGCAAAATCTTCTGACAACAATGCTAGGGACCTAAAACATCTTGTGGGACGCAAGATAAAATGCTCAGATGGTCTTATCATGTATTTTGTCCCAGGGTTCCTTGACGAGCATCCTATCATGCCTAACCAGGATCTAAACATTGATAATATGCTTGTTCGCTACATGTTTCTGCTTCACAATACTCTTGGTGAAGCCTATCCTGCTAACTGCACTGTAGGGTACAACTCCGAAAGCTACTGAATGGATCATGGATAGCGGCTGCACCAACCACATGACTGGTGATTGAGGTCTTCTAATGGATTCAACCCTACGTCCTTCTACTAAGATCCACACTACATTCGCTGACACCGGTAAAAGTAAGGTATTGGGCCTTGGTAGAGTTGCTATCTGAAAGGATAAGCCCATGGATAAAGTGATGCTTGTTGAATCCCTTGGTTACAACTTAATGTCTGTGTCAATGCTCTATGATCTGAACACGATTGTGATATTTGGAAAATATCATTGTCTTGTGCTAATGGAATCTGACAAATCTCTAGTCTTCGAAGGCTATCAAAGAGGTGATCTGTATATGGTAGATTTCTCAAGAGGACCACAACTTGCCATATATCTTCTAGCAAAGGCTTCAGAATGTTGGCTATGGCATCGACGGCTAGGACATGCAGGCATGAGGAACCTATACACTCTCGCGAAGAAGAAGCACATCATTGGCATCGAGGGCGTCAAGTTCAAGAAGGATCATCTATGTGGTGCCTGTGAAGCTGGAAAGATGACAAGAGCAAAGCATCCCTCGAAGACAATCATGACTACCTCACGGCCCTTTGAGCTGCTTCACATGGATCTATTTGGCCCTACTCACTACTCTACTCTCACTACTACTGCACATCTCTATGGCTTCGTTATTGGTGATGATTACTCAAGATACACCTGGGTGCACATAATTCTCTATAAGACTGAAGTGCAGGATGTCTTCAAACGCTTCACAAATCGGGCCATGATGAACTATGGCGTCAGGATCAAGCACATCTGGAGTGACAATGGCACTGACTTCAAGAATGCTGGCCTTGACATTTATCTTGATACGTTGGGCATCACACACGAGTTCTCTGCTCTTACACACCTCAGCAGAATGGCATCGTGGAGCACAAGAACAGAACACTCATTGAGATGGCACGAACAATGCTCGATGAGTACAAGACTCCAAGAAAATTCTGGTCTGAAGCTATTGATACTGCATGCCACATCATCAACAGAGTATACCTTCACAAGTTCTTCGAGAAAACATCTTATGAACGTCTGACTTGTAAGAAGCCAAATGTCAGTTATTTCAAAGTCTTTGGTGCTAGGTGTTGGATCAAAGATCCACATCACACGTCCAAATTTGCACCGAAAGCACATGAAGGTTTATGCTTGGTTACGAAAAGGACTCGCACACCTACAGAGTCTTCAGCCTCTTTCACTATAAAGTGGTTGAAACTGTGGATGTGCGGTTCGATGAGACTAATGGCTCGCAAAGAGAGCACCTAAGAAATGTACTAGATGAAGCTACACCAGGTGAAGCTATCAAGTTAATGGGTACTGGAGAAATCATACCCACACAGGAACTGACTGAGGATGAGATCATCATTTCTACACCTAATCAATCTGAAGACAATGCTTAGTCTGAAGGCAATGCCGAAGACAAAGACAATAGCCAGTCAGATCAAATTTTCGTCTAGCTCATCCTCAAGATGCAAATGAGGTCCAAATTGAGAAGATCATTGATAGCATCAACGCTCCTGGCCCTCTCACTCGATCAAGAGCTACACAACTAGCAAACTTCTGCGGTCACTTTGCTTTTGTCTCTATATCTGAACCTAAGAAAGTTAAGAAGCCTTCATGGAACCTGAATGGATTCAAGCTATGCAAGAAGAGCTTCAACAGTTTGAGCTGAATAATGTCTGGGAGCTTGTCAAACATCCTGATCCTTGCAAGCACAATGTCATTGGCACAAAATGCATCTTTCACAACAAGCAAGATGAACTTGGACAAGTTGTCAGAAACATAGCTCGCCTCGTTGCTCAACGTTACACACAAGTGGAAGGAATAGACTTCGATGAAATCTTTGCTCCTGTGGCTCGGCTTGAAGCCATTCACATACTGTTGGCTTATGCCAACCATCACAACATTCTTCTGTACCAAATGGATGTGAAGAGTGCCTTTCTCAACATCAAAATTGAAGAAGAAGTGTATGTCGGTCAACCGCCTGAGTTTTAAGATCCTAAGCATCCTAATATGGTGTACAAGCTCAATAAGGCACTGTATGGCCTCAAACAAGCACCTCGCGCTTGGTATGACACACTAAAGGAATTCCTAAAGAGCAAAGGCTTCAACCCTGGTTCACTAGATCCCACTCTCTTCACGAAGACATGATGGTGAACTATTTGTGTTCCAAATATATGTGGATGACATTATCTTAGGATGCACTGGTAAGAGATACAGTGACGAGTTTGGATACATGATGCAAGAGAAATATCAGATGTCCATGATGGGGGAGCTGAAATTCCTCATTGTTCTTCAAATCCGTCAGCAGCACAATGGCATCTTCATATCACAAGAAAAATACCTAAAGGATTGCCTGAAAAAGTTTGAAATGCAAGACTGCAAAGGGTACACAGCGTCAATGCCAACCAAAAGTCATCTCGGCCCTGACGACAATGGTAAAGAGTTCGATCAAAAGGTATACCGCTCCATGATTGGTTCTTTGCTTTATTTATGTGCATCTAGGCCTGATATTATGCTTAGCGTTTGCATGTGTGCCCGATTCCAAGCGGCACCAAAGGAATCGCATCACCTAGCGATGAAGCGAATACTTAGATATTTGGCTCACACCCCAAAACTAGGATTATGGTATCCAAATGGCTCAACATTTGATATGGTTGGATGTTCTGATGCTGATTATGCTGGTGACAAGGTTGGTCTCAAGTCCACTTCAGGAACATGTCACTTTCTTGGACAATCGCTTGTCTATTGGTCTTCAAAGAAGCAGAACTGTGTATCACTCTCCACTGCTGAATCTGAATACATTGCAGCTGGATCATGCTGTGCTCAACTTCTCTGGATGAAGCAAACTCTCAAGGACTATGGAATCAACATGAAGAATGTGCCACTCTTTTGCGACAATGAAAGCGCCATCAAGCTTTCCAAGAATCCAGTTCAACACTCGAAGACAAAGCACATCGAGATTCGTCATCACTTTCTCCGAGATCATGTCAACAAAGAAGACATTGATATCATTCACGTCAACACTAAAGAACAACTGGCTGATATCTTCACTAAGCCCTTGGATGAGAAGAGGTTTTGTAAGCTACCGTGTGAGCTAAATATCTTAGAATCCTCAAATGTCCAGTGAATGGACACACATCCTAACGCTTATGCATGTTGATGACTTAGATGTGCAACACACGAAGTAACGTATTTCTTCAATCAATGAAGACATACCCTCTGAGTGTGAATACATTAACATGGAATTTGACTTCGGAGCGCCACGATAATTGTGCGCCATGTCTGGGTCTAATACTTCCTATACGTGGGTAACGCCACCACCAAGACTTTTCGAAGATTTTCATTTGGCGTCATAACTACAATGTCTTTGCATTTTGTTTGTCTGCAACATTGGTTTATCTTCAAAATCTATATCTTTGCAATGTTGATTTGTCTTTAATATATAGAGACACACATTTACAAACTGCTTTTAATGTTCTATCTTTTTGCCTGAAAACCGGAGAAGCCGAAAAGACCACACGACGATCCAGGCATGCGTGAGAACACAGATCAACTCCTGACAAGTTGCATGCACGCCACGTGTTCCTCATATGTGAACCATCAGGGGCACCTGCATAATTGCGATGCGCCGCATAGTTACCCCTCGCGGTCAATATCTGTTCTTCCACCTCTCCACCTCGCTCAAACCCTGGCGCCTCTGCTAGCTCGCGTCGACGCTGGAGACGAAGCGCTTAGCTGTCGCGACTTCTTCGACGCCGTCCTCACGCCGATCGCGGACCTCTCCCTCTCCGCCGCTACTGTAGGTGTCTTCCGCCACCAAGTTAGGGCGCGGGAGATTGGGCTGCCCGGCCTCCCTTCTACTTTGTCCAGCAGTTCATCTGTGGTAATTAAAACCTACTTTTTATAGTCTTTTCAATCTGTCAAATCCATCTACTTCAACAAAAAGTGGTTTATTCACTTACAAATCAGGATCTGTCTCTTTCTGAATCTCATACATTGCAAAGTATGTTCACTTATGCGTTAAAACTAGTTCAATTCCTCACTTGTACCTATTCGCGGATTCGTACAAATCCGGAACCAACTTCCTTCATTAAGTGAATGTCTTCGTACTGTGAGGTCAATGTCTTATAAACTAATTTATCTTCAAAATCTTCTGAGAATGCATCTGACCTCTTCCCCTTCCCTCGCATCTCTAATGCTGTCATAGGTACATGTCCATGGGAGAATGCCTTGGTTCTCATAGTCTGCATTCATTTGCAGAATACTTACAGAGTCACATCAAATCTTCTAAAGCCAGTTCTTGTCTGACCAACCGACGGAAGCCTTTCACTTCTTTGAAGCCAATCAATCTGAACATTATGGCTTCACAGAAGTCTACACGGAAAGGTGGCAGGAAACGCCATGGCAACACTGCACTTGATTTGCATGAAGATCTTTATGATATATATAAGTCTCACCCAGAGGAGAGTTACACCCAAAGAAAGAACCGGATCCAGTGGATCAAAAGATATTGGGCAAAGCAATGGTTCAAATACAGGTTTGTAACACCTGACACTACAAAAAAATACACTTCCGTGATGATACATGTTTGTCACAGTAGGTCAGGTTTTCTGTCATGCATGTACATCCATGACGATTTTATGACAGAATCAAGATAGTCATACCTATGCTGTCGTAGAAGTGTTCCATGACATTACCAAAATTATCATCACAAAAGTGTCCACTTCCATGACGATCGCGCGTCATAGAAGTGCTTTCATCAAGGGTGACCGACACATGGCATCCACCATAACGGGACGCCATTAAGTGCTGATAAGCTATCGGGTCCGGTTTTGGATCCGATAACCCGCTAACAGCCACGACCAATGTCGATTTTCCACATGTAAAATTCTCATTGGCTGAAAGAACCACGTGTCAGCTCCGTGTTGGCACATGTGTCACTCATCCAACGGTCGAGATGGGCCTATGATATGTTGACACGTGGATGGGCCCAAAAGTGGCCCATAAAGTTTAAATGGGCCGACCCAATTAAAGGCCCACAAGATTTAGCGGACCACAATGGGCCGGCCCAGCTAAAGGCCCACAAGATTTTGCAGATCATAATGGGCTGGCCCAGCTAAAGGCCCACAAGATTTAGCGAACCACAATGGGCCGGCGCAGCTAAAGGCCCACAAGATTTTGCAGACCATAATGGGCCGGCCCAGCTAAAGGCCCATCATTCTCAGTTAAGGCCCGTATGGCTAGTGTCAAATCGGCCCGTCAACGGCCTGCCTAAGCTTGTCATCATCGTGGCCCATGGTCACTTCTGGCATGTTCATAGTCCGCTAAGTATTTGGGCCGAATTACGGCCCGGTGTATTTCCGGCTTGTTAAAGGTCCTGCTTCATTTGGGCCCATTTACAGGCCATTGAAACTTTCGGCCCATAAACAACCGTGAAGGATTTGGGTCATAGTCGGCCATGTCTGACATTCGGCCTGTTAGAGGCCCACTATAGATTTGGGCCACTTTCGGCCGGTTGTGATTTTCGGCCTGTTAACGTCAGATGAAATCCATGGGCCATATGTGGCCTAACGTCACATCGGGCCCATTAACAACCCATATAAAAATGACGCTAATCTAGCCCGACCAAACTTTCGGCCTGTTCAAGGCCCGTGTATTATGTCGGCGCATTTACGGCCCATTTGAATTTCTGCCTGTGAAAGATCTGCATCGTAAATGGGCCACCATTTCGGCCTGCTAAGACCAGTGGGTTATTGGCACTATTAGGGCCCAATCTCACTTTCGACCTATTAAAGGTCCATGTTTTTATGGGCTCGAGATATTTACACCTGTAAATGGCCCATTGTTTCTGAGGGCCCAAATTATGTTTAGGCATGTTAAAGGCCCACTATGGGCACATGCCTACCAGAAAAATATGAAAGCTTATGCTGATTTAGGCCCAAATATATTTAGTGGGCTACATGCAAATTTCGGCCCATAATCATTTTTAGGTCAATTGGAATGGGCCCGGCGAATGTTGGCATGTTGTGCTCCTACGAAGCTTTCGGCCGAATACATTACTAAGATAAACATACACTATACAAAAATAGCGTCGTAATTACTGTAGCCTTTGGTAGCATCATAAATGCTGTATCACAACAAAATAAATTCCAACCATACAACAAAAGGAATGTTGGCATAAAGTTTACAGTCCTTGCAGATAAAAGCACCATCAGATGTGTAGAAGCACAGATCATTTGACCTGAGTGCTAATGTTTCAGGCTGTAGAATCTGATGGAGCAGCACGATCTTCACCTTTTTCCGCCATTGCTCTTGAACAATGAAGCGAATGTCTAATAATCTTGTTTCAAAACCATTCATATCTTGACGACATTTGTCAACCACTATTATTGTTTCTGAAACGACGTCCATTAAGGATTGGACTTGTGTCTGGAGCACAAATATATCACTCTGTCTAGCCGGAAGATTTTGTTCAGTAGGCGATTTGGACAAGGTTACCTTGACAACCAACACAGAATTACGCAGGAAGGTGCTTTTTGCACTGTTAGTGGAGAGATACCGACGCACTGCAGCAAGAGCTGACATTGTGCCTGTGGTATCCTCGTCACCTTCCGGTGGTTGTGGCTGTTCCATCATTTGTTCCATAGCTTCCTGAAAGTTTGAACTTGTGGATTAGTGTACCAGATAAGTTACTAATGAGACAAAAACAAACAAAGGAGGTTACACGTTTATACATAACTTATTTTGGTGAACTACTGTAATACATTAGCATGTATTGTAGTGCCAACTACATAATAAAATCACTTTCGGAACATATGTCCATGTAGCATGGATATTGTATTGTCTATTTCCTCACATTCGTTGACATCTAAGGATAAAGAGACATGGTTTAAAGCAGGATGAACATAGTATGACATCATTCATATCATGGGCAAACAGATATAAAAAAAAGCAGACTATTTTATCATTGTGTGCGCACGTGAACATAACAACTAGATTACAGATCAAGACCAAAAGAATATCCTTCATCTCTTCTAAACCATGTAAGGTGAAATGATACGTTAAGACAACTGCGTATAAAAGTGAATAGAGTAACTGACATTGGCTACAAACAAAGTAGTTAAATGAACACATCACAGTACCAATCAGTTCAAAGGCAGGAGGAGTAAGGCTTACAACAGCGGCTTGAACTGGTGTGCTCATGCCCTTCATCTTGCTGGTGTGGCAATCCTTGAAGATTTGCACTGCATTCGGTTCAGGTTCTTTTTGGTCCGCACGAGCTTTCCTCTGTATTTCGAACAAGTCAATATAGATACGATAATATGGCACAGAAAAAAGAAGGAAGTAGCAACTATTTATAAGAGCCTCGCGGTGTGCAATATAGCTACGAGATTATGTTCTCTGTTGGAATTTCACTTCAGAACGGTTGGTCTTGTTCTTCAAACAGTTAGCCTAGAAGAAGATACACTTGTAAGGCACATACATAAATATAAGTTCAATATGTGGTCTGATCAAATACATATAGCCTACCTAATACTTTGTATCAGACCAGTGTTTAACGAGGGTTGTCCAGTCTTTGTCTGTAATATATTCCTCTGGAGATGTTTGGGCGATTTCATTCTTAGCCTTGCCTTCAAAGTGAGATTTTCTAATGTGGTACCGATACTGTCGCAGAGCAAACTGAAAAACATGAGTGCATGCTTGTTTATTTGCATCATCTTTCGGATCCAACTTAAACCTCATCTATTGAAAAAAGAATGCGAGTCTTATTAGGAGGAAGCTAGAAAGTATGGGACAGAGCAAGACAATATTGCTAATTGCGATGAATAACATTACTTACAGATAAATGGTCAAGGAAGGTGTTAAACTGGGTATTGTCTTTCTCATTCCTCTACTGGATCCACGTTGGGAGGATACGTGCATGACACCTAATGGCAACTGCTTCCTCTGATACTAATTTGGTTGACTCTGTAGCATCACATGGCCCTTTTAAACCTGCCTCAAAATGGATCTCCATTCTTCCTCCTTTATATTTTGTTAATTTGTCGAGCATTATCCCTGATGTCTGTTTCTGCTTGCACCGTGGTGCTAGTTCAATAACGAATATGAAAAGTGTTAGTGTACATCAAACTATGAGAGTACATATAAAGGAGCATGCAACTACAACTTCACTCGGTCAGGTACCGTCTTGGTGTTGATGCTCATGAGGTTCATCTGATCTTGCCAAGTCCTGTTGTGTCAGCAATGCTTCGGAAGTAGTGTTAGGTGTGAAGGCAACTAGGGAACTGGCCAGTTCCTCAGCAAACGAACGAGTAACTCATGGAGATGCTGGTACAGTTGAAGCGGATGCTGCAACTGGTGGAGCAGGTGATATTGTGTTTGTAGATTTAGCCGGTGGACTTGGACCTTCTACTGCACTATAAGTACCAGCAGAATCTCGACGGCAGATCCTTTTCCGTTTCACTCGATGAGTAACACCACTCCCTACTATATTATTTTCCTTGCTCTTTTTTGACTTTGCCATGTCAAGCCGTACCCACAACACAAAAGAATAAAATTGCTCTTCAGAACTCATTGATGCATGATACATACAAGTAATACTTTGATGTAAGACAACTGTATGAGGATGGAAAATGTAAGAAAAACAGGACGGCGTGACATATTCACAGCTATGATGTGTAAACTAAGCAGAAGGATTTTCAAGACATAGAAGTAATGCAAGCTAGACACCATATGAAAGATGCAACCAATATTACTCTACCAAGTTAAAAGTGTCTGGTCATAAGTGTCAATTCGAAAAATTAGAAGCAGTACAACGCAGAAATCAATGCAAGATGCAACCACTATCAAACTGCCATGTTAAAAGCGTCCAATCATGAGTGACTGATGAGGGATACACAACAGCAGTACTTTGATGTAAGAACATGGTGTGATAGATAGATGCATTGTATTCTAGACACAGAAAGCCACGTCCTATGCACATGCATAATGTATAAACTCAGCAGGTGCAATTTAATCAAAATAGAAGAAATACAGGCTAGACAACATATGCAACATGAAACCAATCATAACACTATCAACTTAGAGCAAGCACCTGCGATGGTGGAGTACGGGAGATGAACTCATCATGTAGACTTGGGACTTCAACTTCATTAGCAGTAGCAGTGGCAAATCTAGAGAGTCTCTGTTTGTGTCGGTGCGGAGGGCCACCAACATCCCCTAACTTACTCTTTTCCTTCCTATTTTCTGATATTGCCTTATGAAGTCAAAACCACAAGAAGATGAATAAAATTAGCTCTGCATAACTGGTTGATGCATGACACAGACGAACACTACTTTGATGTAAGGCAAGCGCAAGATAGGAGGATAGAATATATACAAAAAAGACAGCATTACATATTCACACGTACGATAGGAGGATGGAATATGTATGAAAAAATAGTAAGCAGAAGGCATTTCAACAAAATTAGAAGAAATGAAAGCTAGGAACCATATGAACATGCAACCAATATCACTCTATCAGGTAAAAAGTGTCTCGTCATAAGTGCCATTTCAAGAAATTAGAAGCAGTACAAGCTAGAAGACAATGCAAGATGCAACCTACATCACAGTCCCAAGTTAAATGTGTCTTATGGGTAGGTGATCATTGTAGGTATAAGATGTAAGCTACGCAGATGTAATTCAACATAATCAGAAGCAATACAAACTAGACATCATACGGAAAACGCAACCACATGTAACAGTTCCAAGTTAGAGCAAGCACGTGTGATGGTGGACTAGGTGAGATGTGCTCATCATATACACGTATGTTCTAGAAACAGGAACATGTGTCATCACTAGTAGAAAAGGGGGCAATGGTCCAGGCAGGACCAGCCCATTAGTCCCGGTTCAGTCCAGAACTGGGACCAATGGGAGCATTTGACCCGGTTCGTGAGCCCCGGGGGCCGGCCGGGCCACGTGGGCCATTGGTCCCGGTTCGTCTGGGCCTTTTGGTCCCGGTTGGCGGGACGAACCGGGACTAAAGGGCCTCGCTCCTGGCCCACCACCATTGGCCCCGGTTGGTGGCCTGAACCAGGACCAATGGCTTCCCTTTAGTCCCGGTTCGTGCCTCGAACTGGGACTAAAGGGTTGGTCCTCGTTGCGTTCAGAGTTTAGTCCCACCTTGCCAACCGAAGGGTGCTCACACCGGTTTATAAGCCCCTCCCTCTCTGCCTTGTTGAGCTCCTCTCAAAATGAAAATAGATGCCCTTATAGAGGGAATTTGACCTAAATTCATACTGAATTTCTCCGAAGTTTGTAGAAATTTATTATGAATTTAGGTTGAATTTTCTCTATAAGCGCATCTATGCTCATTTTTTTAGTAAAGTTAATCACAACTATTTTTCTTCTATTTATTTCTGAGTAGTTTTTTATATAGTTTTTTTCTTTTCTACTATATTTATTTTTTTTCTATTTATTTCTGAGTTGTAATAAGTCTTTAAAAATAAAAAAGAGGCGCAATGCTCGTTAATTAGCTTCAAGCCTTTCGGAATAGTGTAAACTGCACTGCACATAGCTCCATGCAGTCTACCCTATTCCTCAAGGCTTAAAGCTAAGCAACGTTAGGTTAGCATTGAGCCTCTTCTACATCATCTCTGCACTCGGGGCTTATAAACCGCTGCGAGTGCCTCTCGCTTGGCGAGGTGGGACTCAAAAACAGCTACAGAAAGAATCAACTAAAAAACTCTTTTACCGGTTCATGGCACGAACCAGTACTAAAAGGTGCTCGTCGGGCACCAGCCTTAAAACCTGTACCAAATAAAATGCCTTTGTAACAGCCTTAGAACTGGTACCGAAGGAATCAACTAAAAAGCTTTTATAAAGCTCTAGTATTATTGAAACTAAAATTATATAGAATTTTGTTACAAAATTTAATAGCAAAAAGGATTATCATAAAAGAAAATAAATAAGTAATTAGAATTCTGTTGAAAACATTAAAAGAAAAAAGATTTATCATAAAAGAAAATAAATAAGTAATTAGAATTCTGTTCAAAACATTAAAAACAAAAAGAATTATCATAAAAGAACATAAATAAGTAATTAGAATTTTGTTACAAACTTTAATAGCAAAAAAATTTATCATAAAAGAAAATAAATAAGTAATTAGAAAGATTATAATTATGTGATCTAAAAGAAAAAAAAGAAAAAAAGCAAAAATCAAAAGAAAATAAATAATTCAAAGCAAAAAATAAAATAAAATAAAACAAAAAAGTGCCACCTAAAGGGCTACCACGGCCTGAATACGACTAGAAACCCGACAATGGGCCAGGATTCAGGCCCGCAACAGGCCCAATAGGCCCACGGGCACATACAGTGAGTTTAGGCCCGTAAGCCTACATTTGAGAGGAGCTCGAGAGGGCAGTGGGACTGGGGTTTATAAACCACCCTCGAGCTCCCTCAGCTAGCGAGGTGGGACTAAACTTTCGTGCCGCGACACGGGCAACACAGGGCCTTTAGTCCCGATTGGTGGCACCAACCGAAACTAAAGGGGTGCATTGGAACCGGTTCGTGGCACCAACCGGGACCAATGCCCTCCTTTAGTACCAATTGGTGCCACCAACCGGGACCAAATGCCTCTACTTCCCGCCTTTTGGGCTGCTGAAAAGAGGCCTTTGGTCCCGGTTGGTGCCACCAACCGGGACTAAAGGGGGCATTAGTCCCGGTTTGTCTCACGAACCGGGACCAACGCTCGTCTATATAACTAGCACTCGTCAAAATCTCGTTCAGTTCGTTCTTCCCCGCCCCGATGCTGCTAGGCTGCCCGTCTCCGCCTCGCCATCGCCGTCGTTGCCCCGCGCCGTCCTGCGCCGTCCCGACGCCGTCGCCGCCCCACGCCCCGCGCC